>NW_010565278.1:0-76133 GCF_000687285.1 Phaethon lepturus
TAAAAATATAACTTATATATAAAAATAAAAAGTAAATAAAACAGGAGCTCCTTCTTGTCCCCAAGATATAGGAGAGTATATTAAAAGGTATTTTTATTTTAACCATCTCCATTTGAGCCATCTTTGCATCTGTTCCTGCTACATTAACAAAAAAAAGACCCATAGATGTTCCACAAATATCAGGTTTTTAGAGACAGGGTGTGGATGTTTTTCTGGAGTTTTTTTGTTTGGCTTTTTTTTCATGGCCATGGTGAGAGGTGAGAGGTCTGGCTGCTGTAAAAGTAGAACATATGAAGTAGTAATCACCAAACCCTGGACAAGGATGTCTGAATAGAGAATAGGTGCATAGCTTTTCTTTTTACTGCCATTCTTGATATCTGTCCATAAACCAGTAACATATACACTGCTTTTGATTAATAAGGATTCTATTTGCAAGTGCTCAACCATCTGCTGATCATACATCTACAACAGCCCAGCTGATCTGCTCTTCTGGGATGATAACCCGAGTTCTGTTTTCAAAAAGATATTTAGGTCCAGAAGGACCTTGGTACTCCTATTTAAAACAGACCTTCAGCTTTTGAGGGTGAAGCAGTGGTAAGTACCCAGCTGCAGGAATGTATACAAATGATCACTGAATACAATGGTTCAGATTGCACTGCCTGAGTACAATATTTTTCATAACTATGTCCTTCCCTCTCCAAGTTCTCAAATTTGCCTTTGCCTTCACAGCATTTATTTACAATCACAGCCTTAAGGGCAATACAATTTTCTACAGATAGAGGACCCTTTTATTTTTTAATTTTTTTTAATCCAGGGCTTTCCTGGCAGAACTGCGTGCATATGCATCCAGAGCACACTAAATTATTGCACATGTACTATGCATGCACTGTTGATTTTCCAAAACACATTTCATTTACTATGCATTTCTTGTGAATGAGCCATGGACAAAACTTGCATTCCTGGATGTCACGCAGCCTAGGAAATTATCCAGTCCTGCCTGGCTTAGGTGAGAGAAGAGTCTTGAGAGAAGACTTTTGCGGTTGCTCAACCCATATTGGAGCCAGCACTTGAGGCCCATAAAGATGGGTCAGCTTTGCTGCATCTCTGCCGCCATTAAATGAGATCAACCCAGAAAATGTACTATGTATTAGATTTTGCTCTTATAACATCAAGTACAATTTTGAATTTTTTTTCCTAAGTTTCTTGAATGAAACGAGGGTATGGTTCTTTTAAAACTTTGCAGGAGACAGAACAAGACTTTATATAAAGGGGAATATTTCAGTCTAAAATACTGAGTCTAAAGCTCAAAAAGAGACTTCTCCTTCTGTCTCACTCCCCTGTAGGTCCTTGAGATGGAGGGCTTTTCCTAAAGCTCATATCTGAGTCAGGGTCTCAGACAAGTTCATGGCAACACAATGCAGCACCTAGTCCTTATCCTTAGCAATCCAGGCAAATTTTGCAGGCACAGAGAAAAATCCTTATGTTCATGGTCTCTCAAAGGCAAGTCTGAGCAACTTTAAAGATGCTAAAATACGAAGGTGGTATAATACAAAGAAGAGGGACTAAGACAGGCTTAACTAGAAGTTTTGCTTAGACCAAAACCGGTTTTAAAATGTTTTGCCACATGAAACTTGGAACAAAGGTTATGTTTTATTCTTTCTCTCTCCATCTACTTTCCTCTTTCGAAATTATATCCTTGCTATTAATTGCAGCCTTCTACTATACATACCCACTTGATGGCAGCATTTGAACACAGAAGCGTTTGCTTCTCCTCAAACTCTACCCCTCTCGCATTTTGCATCGGGAAGTTTGTCACCCATCCCCAGTGATTGGTTATGGGAAAAGGGCAAAAAGAGGGAATGAGAACATGCCCGTAGTTTGTCACCTGTAGGTAACTATTGCTCATGACCTGGTCAGCTGCAGCAAAACCAAAACCATATCTGCATTGGTAGAGAAAGCCATCGGTGTTATCCCAACAGAATTACTGGTATCCTTTGGAATTAAACTGGACAGTAGAGCCCTGACATCTACAGACCCATAGGATAATGATACTTCTGGAATGTTACTGCAATAAGAATATCCAGTATGGATCTTCTGTCATCATGCATGAACATATGCACATCTACATATTCATAAGTAATGCTGGATTTTGGTGCATTACCTTTGGCAAGAAACAATTTATCCATTCTTCTAACTTGTACATGGCTTTTGATAAACCAAACACAGGAAGTATGTACTTTATAAAAAAAAGCTACATGAATGAAGATAGCTTAAATGAACAGTCATTTCCTCTTGCGAGGAAATGAAGAACAATGAAAAGTAAACCCAAGAAAATATTTTATACAAATTCAGGTAAATGAAAAGGTTTTGGTGCACTAGTATACTCCTAGCCTCTCCCATTTTACATGTGTATTATTTTCAACCCAAAAGGGCATATACAGCAACTTTGTCAGAAATTTTATATTCATTCTCATGCTCCCCACACCATGTCGTGAAATTTTGATTTGCCTGCCTCTGTCTTATTGACTTTCAAAGGTGTTCAAATTGGAAGGGGAAAACATATGTTTTAATTTTTAAAAATCTTTTTCATGCCAAATTCAAGGCCAGAACTTCACTCAGTTTTCCAGGGCAGGCATCTCACAATTTGCTGGGAGTTGTGCATCTACAATGTTTCCAGCAAGGAATGGTTAATATTTCAACAGGCCAAGTAAATGTGGAGTTCATTGGAGTTTTTCCATTCTACCTTCCAATGTTTAAATAACTGTAAGTATTTTAAGAGTCCTGCATCTTATCATGGGGCAACTGTAAGTTTTTAAGGGATTTAAGCCTCAACTCTCACCTGTGCCTGGTTTTCTTCCTAAATAATGGGACTTGGAGGACTAAGGATATCTGACTGATCTGATGGCTGGGAGCCCGGAAGATATGAGAGGCAGCCTGTTTTCAGGGAGTGTTGGTGCAGTCCTTGTAGTTTTGACCCCAAGATAGAGTTAGTGATGGTTCCTTGCTGAGAGAGGAGCCTGGAAAAATTGCCTGGAAGCCAGAGATGAAAGCATAAGGAGTCATGTGTGGGCTTAGTGGTGGAAGAGAGCCATAAAGGGACCAAGTCCAATGTGGAGCCCTGTCTGAGGGAGTTTTTCTTTAGACGACTGCAGGGCAGGGCTATTATACTGCTAACAGATGAGCTCATCAGGGGATATCTTAGTTTGTGCTTTATAGGGCGCGTGTCGTGTGATGTTGAGGGAGATAAGAGGGAGAAGCTGTGCTTTACCAGGTTTGCTCTCCACAGCTGCCTGCAGGCACAGTCCTGTTCTCCCCTCCAGAAAGCTGGAATTGTCCAATACTTTTAATGAGACTGCCACTGCTAGCTTAGGGGTGTCATCTTCATTTTCAATATCAGTCCTTTTGATACGTTGCTTATTGCTCCCCAGATTTTGCACTGATCTTGACTAGAGATTTTCATTGTTCTATCTTATGGCCATGATCTTCACCAAAAAAAAAAAGGACTTATCAATGAAAAAAGATGTGAAAAATACAGGATGTCTCTCAGCCTCAAGCCTTTCTTCTCCAGAGAAGCCAACAAGAAAGACTAGAGTTGGTTACCTCTGTTGACCAAGTTACTAAATTGCGTGTGACATGCAAACAGCTTTCCAGTAGCTCCCTCCAGTTTCTAAGTAAGGAGATCCAGACTCATCATGGCCACTGATACCATTTACAGAAGTCTGACACTGGGAGTAAAGGGGCTTGTTTTACACTATACCTACTAGTGTCTCAAATCCATCTATCTTTGAAACTACATGCCAAAGCATATTAAGCATGAATAAAACCATGGTAGTGGTAGAGCAATTAAGAATGGAAGATCATTCCCAAATCATAATCCAGTATAAACTTTAGCAAAGAGCTTCATGTGTCCTACTTTGCGGAGGCACAGAAAAAAGGAGAAGAAAAAGGAGAAATAGCCTAGTTTAAAGAGGCAATGGAATGGTGAGTCCAAGCATTTGCTTTGAGGATGTAAAGTAAAACAGTGTGGTGGGATGGTCTCCACAGAGCCCCAAGACAGAAGAGGAATGAAGGCCACCCAGTTAACCTGGAAACAATGAACCTCAAAGGCCTTGTCAGTCTAGCAGGCGTGACTAGCTTGAGGCAGGGGAGGAAATCTAAGTAGGTGGCACAGCTAGAAGAAGCAGGGAATATGGGCTTTTTTCTTTTCTTCTGCTACCCCTGAGATGTGCTGGTTTGATTTGTGATACTCTACCAAACTGCTTACAGGCACCAGGGTATGTGTGACCACTACAGGATGACAGGGGAACTGGCCGCCTTGTTATGAATGACTGTCTACAGCTCACCTCACAATTTAAAGAGAGGTAGGAAGTGAGGAGGCTGAAATGGGATAGACAGTAGCTTGTGTTTATTGAGCAAAGCCAAACCTACATGGTTGGGGTGTTGGTGGGCTTTCTGCAGCCTGATGATGCCTACAGCTAGGCAAAAATAGTGTTGTTCCATTGGGTAGAACTGTGATGTAATTCTTTCAGAGAAACAATTGCAGCTTGAGAAGATTCCTTGCTTTTCATTTTTCCCTCCAGTCTTTGGAAGAACTTGATGTAGAGGACACAAAATGTTATTAAAGCCTGTGGTACAAATGTTGGAGCATTAAACTATCAGCCTAAATAGGTCTTTAGATGGATTCACGTAATAAACACTTACATATGTTCTGTCTCTTGTGGGCAGTGCTGAGTTTGCAACTGAGTGAGTTTCCATTGAAAAAGTTCCAGTTACGGCTGCCCACAAAGCTCTGCCCAACCAATATTCATGTTTCTCCTGCAGAACCACATTTGCCATAAAGCTCCAGTGAATCCAAGTGATTGTGTATAATACTTGTCTCCTGCTGCCTCCAAATCTCCAAATTTTGTCTAGATAAAAAGGAGTAGCTTGAAACATGGGCCGTGTGTGCTTGAGTGCTTGCAGGCTGCTTTAGTGGGCCATGGCTGTGGCAGTGAGCAACGCTGTGACTAGATGGTGCACTTGCCATGTGCTATATAGAAACTGCAGCTAGAGTGATGGCTACTCCTTACACAGGTATTTGTGAAAGCTTCAGTAGTGATTACTGTGTGCATATCTGTCTTCGTCTTTGTGGAAGGATAAAAGCCATGGGGAACTCTGGGTTTTGTGCTCTGAAGCCATTAAAAACACATAACCAGTATAAGAAGTGCAACACCACACCACCACCCCCCCAAAAAAAGAAACCACAATAAAACAGTATTTCTAGTATTTCTGTCCAAATATCCAGAAAGCCTTATTCACTATTATTTGTATTGCCTAGGTTGCAATTATACCATAAGTAAGTCTGCCTGTACTGAATGTTGTCTGACAATCCTCTTTCTAGGAGCCTATGCTGGAGTTGCAATAGCAATGCCTGATGCAAATCATCCACATTCAGGTTTCCCATGCTCAGAGTCTGGCTCCAGATAATGTTGTTTTAAGTCTCAGCAAAAAAACAGCTTGGTTTTCAGGGATGAGAAGAGATTGTGTCTTCTGCTTGTTATTTAAAAATAATAATCTGACAGTCTTCTTGAAGATAACAATACTATTCTGAGGGCTGCTCATACAACCTTTGTGTCCTTTTAACATGAATTTTATTGGGGTGCCATGAATTTCTAGTTATTAATGCAATAGTTAAAAAAAACAACTGTGAGGGGAGCAAATGCCAGGTTTGTTGGAAACAACTGATCCAGATAAATGTCAAGCCTTTTAAAAGTAGAAGTACACCTCCTGCATGTCAGAGATCAACCCTCCCAAAGTCTTAGAGCTTCTGGCTGAAATACATTCTCTCTCAGATAACAAGTTATTGTGACTTAGCTGGCCCCAGTTACAGACTGCATGAAGCTGCCCATCCTGGAGCAAATGAAAAAGTAATTTGACTTGTTTTGTCTTTCAGTTTCGGTGAACTCCTGATGCCTTGCATTTGCTGTGAGCTGACAGTTGCACATGGTTACAAGATGCAGCTGGCCATAGAGATCTGTTATCCTGCAGGAGCGTGTAGGTCTCTGTGCCTGGAGCGTGATGGACCTGAGATCCTTATGCCGAAATCCTTCCAGTGGCAGAGAGGGGCATTTTAAGACAGACTGAAGACCCTCGTAATGTTTATTCAAAGTCCATCTGAAATCGTTGCTCATGAAAAGGGCAAGTGGCAGGAAAATAAGCTTGCAGTCTAATTCAATTTTTGTGTATGTGTCTAAATAAAAATTTCAGGACAAAGCTCCTACTCTGAAATTAGCACTGAAACTGGAGCGGGGCCTTAAGCGTTGCATTCTCATTTGACAGGACTGCATTCTCCTCAAATTTCAGTGAGAATATCGTACGATTGCTGGGATATGTCAGTTTAGTACTTCAAGTTCAGTAAGAATATCGTATGATTGCTGGGATATGTCAGTTTAGTACTTCAACAAAGCGTTGTGCATCACGCATATGGCAAATTTGTTTTACTTTGGCACAGAACTGCCAGTGTGGCTCAAAAGATACAGCTGGAGCAGGGCTCCAGCAATTCTTTCATTCTATCCAAATGGTCAGGTTTTTTTCAAAAAGTGTACTCTGAGGAATCAATTTCTACTTGTAAGATAGCATTTTGACATGAGGGATCAAAAAAGGAGCTGTGAATTACACTCTTTTGTTCATGCTGAAATGTGTAACTGAACTGATTTAGAAAAAAATAAGAAGTACCAACTTTTCTTTAAAACAGCATTGCTGAAAGGTTAACCTTCCTGTATTTGATCATTTTGGATCCTCTCTGGGACAACTAAGTTGTTGAGACTTGAGAGTGTTGGAGGAGGACTGAAGGGTTTTCTTGGTTCTTCTTTCTAAAATAGAAGTATTTTAGAAGGGTTTATCACCAATGTCACTGCAAAGGATGTATGGTAGGACAGGTTTAGGTTTTGAACTCTTTTCCTTATGAAAAACACAGATGTAAATGTTGTTTTCATTTGTGTCAAATAGAAACGTGTCCACTCTAAGCACGACATTGACTTATATAAACCACACATTAGTGTGCACTGGTCTTGACTCTTATTCTGGTCTGAGTTCCTTTTTTAATCAGTAACACTGAAATACTTTTAGAATAAGTGGTTCGATTAACAAATGTCACCTCATTCTTTTGGTATTCCTGTGACAGGTAAGTATTTTTATTTTTCTCAATACTAAAGAACTGGTGCCTTGCCAGGGTCCTGAGTTCTGGCTCAATTTTCTGCCATCAGGCCCCTAGACTTTTAGATCCTCAGTCTGGGGACACATCTTTTCCATGAGTTTGAATGACACAGCTGTTGTAAGGGAACTGCTAACTGTCCTCTGTGGAAAAAAATCAATCTAGATCACTCTCTGTCTACTACCTTAAAGCTGCTTCTTTACTCAGTGCTTCTTGAACTGTTGAAAGACATTTGTCCCAGAGCAAAGATTCGAAAAGAAATTTCAGAAGTGTAATTCCTGTTTTTCCCCTTTGTGTACTAGTTTTGTGTCTGTGGTCAGATGGTACCTCAGTCTTGGGACACATCTTTTCCATGAGTTTGGTTTGCTCCATGAATGACACGGCTGTTGTAAGGGAACTGCTAACTGTCCTCTGTGGAAAAAAATCAATCTAGATCACTCTCTGTCTACTACCTTAAAGCTGCTTCTTTACTCAGTGCTTCTTGAACTGTTGAAAGACATTTGTCCCAGAGCAAAGATTCGAAAAGAAATTTCAGAAGTGTAATTCCTGTTTTTCCCCTTTGTGTACTAGTTTTGTGTCTGTGGTCAGATGGTAAAATACACTGCGCAACAACCCGCAGTATTGCTTGCAGCTGAGTAAACCTTCTTTAAACTTACTAAATCAAATGAAATGGTGTTATGTTTTCCAGCAAGGATATAGACTCCGTTAGCATAAAATAGTCAAAGGGTAGTTGATGATATGTATTTACTAGTGCAGGATTGATTTTGAGCTGGTAAAGCATATGTGCTGAGGAGGCTGAAGAAACAGGTTTCATAGGGGCAGGGAGGTTACTTTAACTGTCATGTTACGACAGCATGTGTTCATTACTTTTCCGGGCACGGCCCTTTGTTCTAGTGCCTTGCTGTATGTGTTAAATCCTACGTAGTGCTGAAGCTCCATAGACTCGCAGTACAGTAAAAAAACCAAAATAAAATTTACCATGCAGTGCAAGGTTGAGTGTTAACCTGCATGCTCCGGAGGGCACGGAGCAGGCATTCAGTTGGCTTAGGAGAGCCAGGTAGCTGTGTCAGCCCAGCGCTAGTTTCTAGCCCCCAGCCCTGCGGCTATAAACTCATTCCCTAGCTGGGTTTTTAGGTCAGGGCAGCAATGCTCTGACAGAGCTGGGCTAAGTCTGCTTCCAGAGCCTGTGCAATCAGCACCGGCGTTCCTCCGCTCCACCAGGTTCTGTGGGTTTACCCAGACCGGCTGACCTAGGGCTGCTCAGTCACCGGGATTCCTTGAAAATCCCGTTCTCAAAACTGCCCTACTGAGTCTAAGGGAGAACCAGCAAAAGGACGGCAAAAAATCTCAGTTCATTCTCATGTTCACGTTCAGTTGACCTCTTCTCTTTTTCCACAACTTTATCATTTAAAGTAAACTAAGCCAGTTGTAATTAAATCTGAAAATCTGTGAAGAAATCTGTTCACAGGTACTGATACCATGAAAAATGCGAAGTAAGACATGTCTGTTTTGACTGCCAGTAGACTGCCTTTACCTACGTGATAAGACTTAAATTTTACAAGCTGGGAGGAAAGCGTATTTCTCACTGTGTGGAAGCAGCAAATGTTGGTGGAACAGAGCACGCCTGAAAAAAAAGGATTTTTCATTACTTAACAGCTTTGCAGAAGTTCTTTGGGGGGAGAAAAGGGGAGGTGAACTCAGATACAGCATTTATATGAAAACATGTCATGGTACTGAATAATAAATGGATGCAAGTAAGGTAGAAATACTACTGCATGTCTGGATGTTCACATGAACACTGCACAGTCAGAACTCAGTTCTGCACCGTTCTTTAGTCCACCCATTCATTTCAGTTCCTACTGTAGGATCAAGCCCTATGTTAGTGTTTGCTTTCTTCTAGAATAAATCTTTTAAATTACACAAAAAATTAATTTCTTTTACTAACAGATAAGGTTTTTAACAATGCTAAAAAGAAAGGAAGGTGAGCAATGATATACCATTCATTTAGATGAGAGTGGAATACCAACTGCCTTCATTCTTTTTGGACCTGGTCTTGCAAACGGTTGTGCTGGTGTTATAGAAAACGTCATGAGAGACACTCAGTTGTATTTACCACCTGAAGGGAGAGGATGCCAGTTTGGACATCCACAAACTGAACTGAACCTTTCCTTTGAACTCAGGCTGATTTTGGTTTTGTTTTGGTGCCAAATGCAAGAGATATTGCAGAAGAAAATTAAAAACACAACCTGATTTTCTTAGATCTTCGTCCTGCTCTTGTGGACCAGAGATTTGGCTGACTATCCAAGCATCTGGAAGCTTCCTAAAAGCATCTTCAGAGGTTTCAAAGTCTGCTCTTTCACAAGATGGTTTCTAATGGATTGTGCACCCATTTATAAATAATAGCATCATCTGTGTGTATATCTGCACACATACCAGTTACACTGAGTGTACCTGCAAACAGGTGTCACTGATCCAAAGAAAGTAATTTGTTGTGTCCTTTTCTTAATTTGCAGTAAGTCTCAGATTGGCTGTGTTCACACAGAATGATTTAGTTTTCCTTCTAAAGCGCTGAAAATTTTCTTTTGCTATGACTTTGGGCTTGAATGCCTGTTGTTTTTTGAGAAAGGGGCAATAACATAACTTGTATTTAGAAAGCGTACATATGCAATGAACAAAAATAATCTATGCTAATGACAACTGCTCTTATAAGAAGAATTTGAAGTACACGTGGCTGTTTCAGCACTCCCCATCTCTCATTCTATTTAAAACTCCCTGGCAATATGTTCATCCCCTGGACAGAGGGAGAGGACAGACGTTATTTAGGGAAGGGGCAATTATCTGATTTCACTGACATTTACCGAACATCAGAATCACAACAAAGCTCGGGTGAGAACTCTTTTGGCAGTTACTGCAGACATATGAATTCAGTGCCTAATACTGATGACACAGAACAGATTTTCCTGTTTGTGTTGTTGAAACTTCAAAACCAGCTCAGAGCTGAGCCTCTTTTCCCATCGGTACATACCTGGTGAACAAGCGGGACAAACTTAGCCAGAGCAAAAAGGGGGTCTTGTACAAATCTCCAGACTACAGACTTTATTTCAAGAGAGTACATGTATTGATTTTATATATGAAGAAAAGTTTTTTGGTTCCATGTTACTACCAGCCAGGATATAGGGTCTATTTGATTCTGTCCTGTTCTCCAGGAAAAAGTCTGTCTTACAGCAACACAATTTTGTCCTCTAGCTGACCAGGTGTGTAGAATTACATGCAGAAACCCCCAGAAAGGAAGATGCACGCAGATAAGCTACCTTCCCTTTTTACGCTAGTAGCTCTCCACTCATAGCTGGTCACCAAAGTCTCCAGCCTTGTTTCTCTTGTCCTTTATTTAAGACTAGCTTAATGTGAGTTTGTCAAGATCCCAATTTAAATATTCCTATTTGCCTCTTGAATATATCTGAGGGTGGAAAGCCCCTAAACTGATAGCAAGATTAAAAAAAAAACCAATCTGTGTCCTTTCCTGTGACCCTATCCAATTCTATTCCACAGCATCTGCAGACCACCATCCTTCTTGCTGGGACTGCCCTATGTGACTTCAGGGACTCACAGCTGAAAGAAACAGTTGTGAGAGAACAGCACCCAAGTTAAATCTTAAGCAACATCAACACTTTCTGAAGAGGTGCTGTGAGAAGGGATGTAGGAGCTGTGAGAAGGGACAGAAAAGCAATAATGTGGCATTCAGAATTCCCTGAAGCAAGGGACTGAAGCTGATGGCCAGAAACCCCAAAGATAAGGAATATTCCAGAGGAAGCCAGGAAGCCTTGTTCAGTCACCCCTATTCATACAATAAGAAATTCTAGGTGTAACTTCTGGAGGCTGAGTTCTTGCAAAACTGCAAATCTTCTGTCATAAACTTAGACTAGAAATGTACTTGGTAATGTGGAGCTATTTGTGCCATCTGGCAGCTGTCAGCTTTCTCTATTCATTTCCCCCCCCACTAATGCAAAACACAGAAACTGGACCTTTTACATCTCGCTACGAGAAAAAGGTTGGTGTATAGAGGCTTTTTAAGGCCAAACTATTGCACTGTTCTGGTGCCTGCTATCTGGGCGTCCATTGCAAACATTAATAATGACTTACCCTGGCTGGCAACAACCATATATGCCTCCTTCCTCTAATATTCCTTTATGGCAGCGCGTCTTCCAAGAACATTGCACATGTCCTCTTAAATACCTGAAATTCACCTCGCACACTGCTTCAGAAGTACTTAAAAAAACAGCTGGTGTTTATCTCATAGCTATCTCTATTTTTAGCTGCAGTTTACTGACCTCCATCATTTTTATCAAAGATTACATTCTTTTTTTTCTTTTTGCCAGAACACTTACAGCTATTCTCAAATCTTTTTAGTCAGCGCTGACACTTTGCTATAAGCCACCTGTGACATGAAGTGATTAATCTGCTTGTTTTCCATTTGTGTTGTGTCCTGTGAGGAGAGGCACTGGGTCAGGCAGGACCTTCAGGTGGCTGTGGAGAGCTTGTGCCTTCCCTGGAGGGCAGAGCAGGGGCGGAGGTTTAGGGACAAGAGAGCAAGGCAAGGCAAGGCACAGGCAGGGACAGTTGCAGCAAGAAGCCAGGAATTTGCCCTGCAAACAGACTGCCAAGACGGCAGTGAGCAGACAGCAGCCAGACCTCCATGGTGAGGGAAAGACACACTCACCGGAGAGCAGAATGGGCTGTGCAGATTTTGATTTGATGGAAACTAAGCCTGGAAAAAAGGTTGTTCCCAAAAAGAGACAGTGAGAAAAGGCAGCTTGTGTTATAAATGCTTTTATTCTGTTGTGGAGTAACTAAATTTCTGTATGCCTAAAAGGAGGATGTTAAAAACCTAGTTTGTTCAGATTAAAGGGTTTTTTTCTCTGTTGTTTGTTTGTTTTGTAGCGGTGCAGACTATAGGGAAAAAGTCTACATATAACTGTCTTAAAGCTCTGGTTGTCGTGGGCATGGTCCTGCTTTGCAGTGCAAGAGTAAGCAAAGGCGCAATTTCTCTGGTGGCATTAAGTACCGCAGGCTGGATGTCAGCTCCGTGGAATGTGCCAACATTTCAATACAGCAATAAAAAATAAAGCATGAGGAGCTGCGCAGAACAACATGCTCTGAATTGACATTTCATTACTCGGATCAGCCCTTCCTATCAAAGATGCTCTCTGGAGGCAGCTGTAGTCAAAGGCTTTTAATGTTCGTAATGTGAATTAGTCTCATATATTTCACAAACAGGTTGGCCTTACAGCACCTCTCTTTGCCCCAAGGTGCTCAGATACCTGGAGGGCCCAGCTCAAGGCACAACTGAGCTTGTTCTACTCTCTGGCAGAAAAAGAGAAATTTCACCGTATTGCTTCTGTGCAGATACACATTTCAGAGGAGAATAGTCTAGGGCAAATAGTAGCAAATAAATCCCTGCTGCTTTTCAGCAGAGAGGTAAGATGGTGCATGAACCTTACTTTTTTGGAATTTTGTGCTTTCAGATGGGAACTAGTGTTTGTGGAGCACTCCAGCGTGGTGAGATTTTCTGCATCAGGATGTCACAGTGCTGTGAGCATGCATTGTAGGCAATTGGTTGCCAATCTCCACAACGGTGCCAGCTTCAGAAATGAAAGATGTTAGTGGGGGTGCTGCTAACCACACATCTTACGTTCCAAAAAAATAACATATTACCTGGGCGAAGTCCATCTGCTGAAGCTGTAAAAATTCTGAGCTCTCAAAGGCCATAACAAACCTCACTGTGGAAACTTGATTCTCCACTATTCGAAGTAATTTTCCCTGTTCAGCACCTTGCCAAATGTCTACAAGGTTATGGCTTTACAAATTTCTGTACGTTCTTTCTTGGTTCCATTTTACTTTTATCCTACTCCTCCAAGACACCAGGTCATCTCTGCTATTAGCATTTCCCATTTTTAACTGATTTTTGAAGACCTGTTCTTTGAATATTGCTGCTTAATTGTAACATAGCATTATCTGTACTACTCAAACAACATCAGGGTCCCATTGTGACACACTGTATGGAAACAGAGCAGGAGACAAATCACTGTCCCAAAAACATATAAACAAACCATAATAGAGTGAAGGGTAAGAAAGTGGGAAGACCTCTACAAGGTGGATGAGATTTGGTTAACAGAAAATTGCTGCTCAGGAAACAAGTCTGAGCTGGATTATAAGAGCTGCTGTCTTACACCCAGAGTCTGGTGGCATAACCCCAGCCTTATCTGCTAACATGGCGTGGTAGGTTTGTGAGCATCCCCAGGGTTGGCTGCATGCAGCATGATTTGAACCAAGACTGCGAATACGCCAGCTCTGATTCTAGGACGCCTCTACAACACTCCTCTGTGATTGTTTCCTCAAAAGCAGAACTAAAAGAATTCAGCTTGATAGAAACTATTTTATTCTGTTTCATATGTTTGCAGCTCCTACCTCCCAAGAATCTGTTCAGTTTGCTAAAAAATGAAATTGCTACAGATGGGTATTTCTTTCAATTACTGTAAAAACATGTAACAAAGCCTCTGGCATGCCAAGAACCAGGCATCAAAGCTCAAGAGCTTACATATTCTATTAAGTGGTTTAATATTGTAGAGAAGAACAGAAAAAATACAGTGTTTTGTCCCTCATGGCCTTCTTTAGGAGACCTCAGAGAACCAAAAGGTTGCAGTTTTCCTGGTCTCCCTGCTCTAATATTAAACCACTTAATATAATATGTAAGCACTTAAGCTTTGATGCCTGGTTCTTGGCATAGCAAGTACAGTTCATACTGGTTTGATGATTTGGGGTGGTCTGTGGGAGATTATTTTCCCCTCCTGTTGAGAAACCACAGGAAATACAGGCTGGCACACAGACTTTTCCTTTTTGTCTTGGGGTATAGCTCACTGCTACTTTCCCTTGCACTTCTACTTGTTACCTCAAAAAACTTTTCATTCAAAGGGAATAGCTGCAGCCAAACTTGGTGGATGGGCTCAGAGCTCCTACCCTACAACAGAGACTTTCTATTTACGTGGACCCAATTGGGGCTGCAGACTGAGCCACACATAGCACCAGAAATGCACAGAAAGCTGAGCATTGCCATAAACCTGAGGTGTCCTGCGGCTCAGTGAAAATAGACCATCTTATATGTCAGTGTGAGCTAACCAAGAGGCTGTTTCATCATTTTCTCACCTACCAACACACTCCTGTGCTAGCTGTGCATGCTCTAGAACTGAAGCAAGGAAAAGGCACCCCAAAAACTGTATTATTTTCATTTATTTTTCCAGGGACACGTGTATCCAAATTGGAACTGAGCAATAGTAGGAAGTCTTGCTCCATGGGAAATAGTTTCAGACTTTATTGGAAAAGCTGAGATGAAAAAAATACTTAATTTGGAAATGTTCATTGTTATTTTCTTTAGGGCTTTGCTAATTTAGATTCATTTAAACACCAAATTGTGTTTTACAAATGACTTTGTTGGCTCAAAAGTCTAGGACCCAGTGCCCAGATTCCCCAGGGTGGATTTCCAGCCATACACAATCCACATGACTCCCATGTTGTGCCACAAGGCTCAGAAGTAAATCAGGATATTGCCAACAGAAAAAAATCCTCTAACTTGAAGAACATGGACAAGGAGAAGCCTGGACACTAGGCCCCAACTGTACTTCAGCAGAGATAATCACGTAACAAAGCTCTTGGTTAATACAGCAGAAAGGGACACATGGCTGCAGCCCTTAACGGAGGCATTGGCCAAGAGGGAAATGAAATATAGCACTTTATTGGAATTAAATATTGTAAACTAAAGGGGGCCAGGAGGTGAGTAAAAAATAGACTATTTGGGGTAAATGATATATTTAATCATCAATATTTTGAGGCAACATCAACTATTCACACAGAATCACCTGCCTTACTGAAATTTCAGGTCTCTTTGACAGAAAACTGTTTTACCTGCCTCTTTTCCAAAATTAAGATCAAGAGACTTGCTCTGAGAAGTTTTGATAATAATTTCAACAACTGTGTCTTTGGTCCATCCCTCCTTTTAAGGTTGGATTCTTCTCTCACTCTTACTGCTTTTATATGAGTACAACTTTAGGCACTTGGACACCTAACAAAGACACAAATTGGTCTATGGGCTGAAAATATGCCAGTCTCATCTAATTTTAACAGCAGGGACAGCAAGCATTTCCTAAGTCCTGCACTCCCCCTCCACCAGCTCAACACTGGCTTAAATGAATCTCTCTTCAAATACTTTGTGATTGCTATAATGAAATACTCTGGCTGTATACTAGATGTGGAAACATGTTCTTAAGCCTTGTTTCTAATTTTAGAATGAGTATTATGAGGGATTTCTATTCCTTGTTCATTTAAAATCTGATTTAATAGCAGTAGAAGAGGCTATTGAAGGAGGCCACCAAAATACTTAGCTGAGCTTTGATAAACCTGTTTCCATAATTAACATGAGAGGAATTTTTTGTTTGTGGAGTTTCTTTCCTTCCTTCTCCCAGTTGCAGTTTAGGCCAGTTCTTAGCTTGAGTGTGTATTGATTTGGAAGAGTTCTTAGCTACACTATTGACTATATCCAACAAAAACAAACATGTAGAGCTTCACACACCATCTCTAGAGCTCTTCAAAAACTTGTAGCCAAATTCTTGACTGTGCCAGAAAATCTGCCAAAATCACAGATCACAGAATGGCTGAGGTTGGAATGAACCTCTGGACGTTATCTGATCCAAGCCCCCTGCTCAAGCAGGATGACCGGGACCATGTCCAGGCAAATATTTAATACCTCCAAGGTGGGAGAATCCATAACTTCCCTGTGTAACCTGTACCAGTGCTCAGTCACCCTCACAGTAAAAAAGTGTTCAGGAGGAACCTCCTGTGCTTCAGCTTGTGCCCATTGATTCTTATCCTGTCACTGGGCACTGAAAAGAGCCTGGCTCTGTCCTTTTTGCACCCTCCCTTCAGGTATTTATACACATTGATAATATCTCCCCTGAGCCTCCTCTTCTCTAGGCTAAACAGTCCCAGTTCTCTCAGCCTTTCCTCATAACAAAGATGCTCTAAACCTTTAATCATGTTTGTGGCCCTTTGTTAGACTCTCTCCAGTATATCCATGTCTCTCTTGTACTGAAGATCCCAGAACTGGACACAGTACTCCAGGTGTAGCCACACCAGTGCTGAGTAGAGGGGAAGGATCACCTCTCTCAACCTGCTGGCAATGCTTTGCCTAATGCAGCTCAGGATATTGTTAGCTGCCTTTGAGGTAAGGGCACATTGCTGACTCATGTTCAACTTGGTGTCCACCAGGATCCCCAGGTCCTTTTCTGCAAAGCCACTTCCCAGCTGCGTGGCCCCCAGCATATATTGGTGCATGAGGTTGTTCTTCCCCAGGTGCAAGACTTTGCACTTCCCCTTGTTGAACTTCAAGAAGTTCCTGTCAGCCTATTTCTCCGGCCTGTCGAGGTCCCTCTGGATAACAGCACAATCCTCTGTTGTGCTGCCATCCAGAGGGTTGTGCTGCCATCAACCACTCCTCTCATTTTTGTGTCATCTGCAAATTTGCTGAGAGTACACTCCAAATCATTAACAAATATGTAAAACCCAGGATGAGACCCAGTATTGACCCCTGGGATACACCACTAGTTACTGGCCTCCAACTAGAATTTGTGCCATGGATCACCACCCTCCAGGCCCAGCTGTTCAGACAGTTTTCAGTCCTCCTCACCGTCTGCTCCTCCAGCCCATAATCAACAGCTTATCTATGAGGACCTTATGGAAGACACCGTCAAAGGCCTTATTGAAGTCCAGACAGACAATATATACTGCTCTGCCCTTGTCTACCAGGCCAGTAATTTCATCCTAGAAGTTTATCAAGTTGGTCAAGCATGGCTTTCCCTTGGTCAATCTGTGCTGACTACTCCTGATGTTTGTCTTGCTGTTCACATGCCTGGAAATGGTTTCCAGGATTAGCTGCTCCATCACCTTCCCAGGGATTGAGGTGAGGCTGACCAGCTTGTAGTTTCCTGGGACCTCCTTCTTGCCCTTCTTGAAGATAGGATCAAACATTTTTGTACATCAATTCTGTTACCTCCTAAAATTCACAAGAAGTTCCTGGTCTTATCTAGAGTTGAAACCTGTAGCAGAAGAACATGTATACCCAGAACAGGGAAGCCTTTCATAACCAGAAAGGTAGAAGATGATTCACACTTGCTGCTGAGTCACTAAGTTAGTAAAATGTTAAATCCATGGGAATATATCCTGCCCTCCAGAAGGGCTTATTTTCTGAGGCCTACCAGCAACTTTCATGGTTACAAGGCTTCAGAAACTGGTTTACATGCATATGGCAGGGTAGGCACATGGTGACTTGAACTTCTGGGAAGACAGCGGTTTCTCAGAAGATTTAGTGGCACAATCATGCTTGGTGCAAGTACTTTCACAAAGCAGCTGGCAGTAGACAAAGCTTTAAGCTGACAGAAAAAGTCATAACTATTCAGAAGTTGGAAGATGAAGCCAGCTGAACACACAGGAATCTATTTTCTTTTTTGTAAATGAAGCAAGTAATGTCTGAAACAATGTTTCCAGTGTTGCAATGTATTTCACATCCCTTTAATTCTCTACACAAAGGTTAGATATCCAGTTAAAGGGACACTATAGCTTGTTTACTTGCCAGAATATATGTTTATCTTAAGATTTAAAGAAGGGAGTTGTGCAAAGCACAGATCAGTTTGGCTTTTCAGCAGCCTAACTAACACACAACTGATATGCATAGTATACAGAGAATCCTCAATGATAATGACCTAACTTGTAAAATAGGAACATGAAATAATAAGCTATTACACTAGTAGTAACTTATTCTGTAAGTTTAAAATGTTATAAAGTAAATAACATGGATTCTTTAAACAAATTTCCTTTAAGACACTTAGGTTTTTCTGTCTTTTAAGATAATCTAAAGTTTGACAGTTCTAAGTATGATGATACTGTACTAAAAGAACAATGGAGGTGCTCAAGCCAAACTGCCCAAGTTGCAGAAGACAAAGGCAGGGACTGGGAGAATGAAGAACCACCCACTGTAGGAGAAGATCAAGTTCGAGACCATCTGAGGAACCTGAAGGTGCATAAATCCATGGGACCTGATGAGATACATCCAGAGGTCCTGAGGGAACCGGTGGATGAAGCTGCTAAGCCACTATCCATCATGTTTGAGAAGTCATGGCAGTCCAGTGAAGTTCCCATTGACTCGAAAAGGGCAAACATAACCCCCATTTCCCATTTTTGAAAATGGAAAAAAAGGAAGACCCCCGGAAATACAGGCCAGTCAGTCTCATCTCTGTTCCCGGCAAGATCATGGAACGAATCCTCCTGGAAACTAAAGCACATGGAAAATAAGGAGGTCATTGGTGACAGGGAACGTGGCTTCACTAAGGGCAAATCATACCTGACAAATTCCGTGGTCTTCTGTGATGGGGTTACAGTGTTGGTGGATAAGGGAAGAGCAACTGACATCATCTACCTGGACTTGTGCAAAGCATTTAACACTGTCCCACACAACATCCTCGTCTCTAAATGGGAGAGACATGGATTTGATGGATACACTACTCGGTGGATAAAGAATTGACTGGATGGTTGCACTCAAATTGTTGCAGCCAATGGCTCAATAGCCAAATGGAGACCGGTGATGAGTCGTGTTCCTCAGGGGTCGGTACTGGGACTGGCACTGTTTAACATCTTTGCTGGTGACATGGACAGTGGGATTGAGTGCACTCAGTGAGTTTTCCAACGACACCAAGCTGAGTGGTGTGGTGAACACCCTCAAGGAAAGGGATGCCAGCCAGAAGAACCTTGACAGACTTGAGAGCTGGGCCTGTGCAAACCACATGAAGTTCAACAAAGCTAAGTGCAAGGTCCTGCACATGGGTCAGGGCAATCCCAAGCACAAATACAGGCTGGGCAGAGAATGGGTTGGAAGCAGCCCTGAGGAGAAGGACTTGGGGATATTGGTTGATGAGAAGCTGGACATGATCTGGCAATGTGCACTCGCAGCCCAGAAAGCCAACAGTATCTTGGGCTGCATCAAACGAAGCGTGACCAGCAGGTCAAGGGTGGTGATTCTCCCTCTCTACTCCTCTCTGATGAGACTGCACCTGGAGTACTGCATTCAGCTCTGGGGCCCCCAAGATAAGAAGGACATGGACCTGTTGGAGCAAGTCAAGAGGAGGGCCATGAAGATGATCGGAGGGCTGGAGCATCTCTCCTATGACAGGCTGAGAGAGTTGGGGTTGTTCAGCCTGGAGAAGAGAAGGCTCTGGGGAGATCTTATAGCAGCCTTCCAGTTCTGAAAGGGGACTACCAGAAAGCTGAAGAGGGACTTCTTATAAGGGCATGTAGTGACAGGACAAGGGGTAATGGCTTTAAACTGAAAGAAGGTAGATTTAGATTAGACATAAGGAAGAAATTCTTCAGTGTGAGGGTGGTGAGGCGCTAAGAACAAGCTGCCCAGAGAAGTTGTGGATGCCCCATGCCTGGAAGTGTTCAAGGCCAGGTTGGATGGGGCTTTGACCAACATGGTCTGGTGGAAGGTGTCCCTGTCCATGGCAGGGGGCATTGGATCTACATGATCTTTAAGGTCCCTTCCAACTCAAACCATTCCGTATTTCTGTGATTATATGAACTGAGATGTTGAATATCAGAAAAGATATTCAATGTACACTGTAGAGTGCATTGTATTTTAGTATATTTTCTAACATACGTATTAAAAAAACAGAAAGTTCTATGTTATTGAGTGTTATTATCAATTTCTGAAAGTCTTATAGCCATCCATGTACTCTAACTCATTATAATTACTGCTTCAGTATATTAATGAATCAGCATAAACATTTTAAATAATAACTTCTCAGCTTTTATGTTTGCTTTACCTGCTTCTTAGACACACTAATACCGTCTAATAAAGCTTTGCAATTCAAGATTATAGGTCTTTCATGGAGAGGCCCTCAAAGCACTTTACAAATTCCATTCACAAAACCCTTTGGATAAAGATTATCCTCATTGCAGAAGATCAGTAAATTAAGAAACAGGGTTTCAATAATCCGCTTAAGGTAACTGTGGAGTACAACCCTCAGTTCTTAATTTTAGTCCTTGTTCTAATAATTACCTTTCATATCCTCATTTATTTTTCCTAAAGGAATGTTTCAAATGGCAAGTGATATCAATTCACAAAATCTATAGAGGCAGTTTTGAAAGAAGAGAATTTGGCAAGGCAGTGTATGCTTTTTAGTATAAAAAGATGAGATTTCCAGAAAGTCTTTCTGACATGCATGGGCATCTCCTAAGTAAACTGCTCCAATTCTCTTTTCTTTCATAGTCCTTGTATGAATAACCAATTGGACTTGTCTTTGACATTGAGTTCAACAGTGCCACATCCAAACAGTGCTATACTGAGGAGTGCTATTTCTTCCCCAGCCTGCAGCAGGGTGTCCCTTCAGGTGGTGCTCAGAACTGTTTGAAGCTCTCTTATAGATGCTTGCCTGCCATTTCAATTTGTCCTTTCAGTGCACTTTTCTCCACTTGTTTAATAAAGAAAGGAAATATAGCCTGTCAGATGCCCCCTTGTGTAGTGATTTCTTTGTGTTCAGACCTGTTCTGCTGCAGACCTGACTTCTTACAACTGCAGTTTAGAGTAAGAACTGCTATACCTTCACCAGCGCAGCTCCCTAGAGTAATTGCTCCCCTCAGCTATGATGGAAATCCGTGTTAGTCAGGCTATACTGATGGACTCCAATGAGTGAATAAGGGTGATGTTCCAGCCTAAATATATTGTTTGGTTACATATAAGTTCCTTTCCCTTTTTGTTCTTTACTTGCTCTCCAGGTACAGTTATCATGCTTTTCACCTGCCAGCTACTATTAATTTCTTCTTCTCCTGTCTCTCCTCTCAGACAGTAATTCTTAATACAAATGTTATTCCGGTCATTAGTATGTTTCCCACTCTTTTCCATATCTGAGGAGAGAAACCCAAGAATATTAAAGTCTGGAAATATTTTACTCTCATTAAAAGAAGATTGGAGGATGGAATATCACTTTGTCTTCCCACAGTGGATGTTAGCCCACCATGCCTTTAAATTCACCATAACACAATCACTGTTCAGTAATATTACCAGAGCAAAACCTTATGTATATGGTTGGACGAGACATAATATGCTGATCACAACATATTCAAAAGTGGTGCAGTAGCCATGCCCTGTATTTTTTGCTAAGATTACACAGATATCCCAAGCATAACATTGGAACTGTGGCACTGTATTAATGCCCTAAAGTACTGTAGCTTTAAGGTGTCCTTAAATAACTTGCAAAATGAGCCTAGAAAGAATAAAGATCAGATAGTGAAAAAATTTCTATTATGTAAGACATCAGTATTCTTTTAGTTTAGCCTTTTTTGTGGCTGAGCTGAAACAAAAGAATACATATTTCCAGAGAAAGGAAGGAAAAGAGCAGATTGTAATGTAGAAATCCGGCAAGACTAAATGGTGGGGGTTTTTTTTAATTGCTGAGGACTTGTACATGATTTTTGTAACTAATACCCCACGTCCAGGAACTATCATGGGCTGAAAGACTTCAAGATTGTACGTTTAAATATTGTTTGATCGTTAAAGGTAAGTTGTTACTGTGTAGTCTAAATCTTTATGGAAACCCCTAACAATCTGATCCTACTATTGCTGTTGCTGCTATTAGACAAAATGCTCCAAGTTCCTGAGGGAACATAGAAAAAATTTGGCATTAGCTTCCAAGACATATCCTCTAAGAGATGGATTCTGTCACATACACTCCTGTGTAGTACTTCTAAAATCAATGGAAGAGTCATATGGCCCTGACTTGACAACACAGAAAAGCAGTTTAAACTAGCTAGTTTGGTTTGCCATCTTCCAGCAAGGACTTCTGGTTACAAGATCAGAAGAACAATTCTCTGTTACCTCTGTGTCTGACCTCTCATACCATTATAACACTCCCAGTAGAGTAAGGCATATTACAGTACTCGAGTAAACAGTGGTAATAACTCTGGGATCCTCACAATCTGCATTGGTCTCATAACTTTTTGGGTTTTTTCTAGTTTCTTGGGACAGGACATGTTTAGTGCTGTGATTTGGAGCAGTAGAAAGTGTCCTGTTGATGATTAAAAGTAAAAAACAATGCTCAGTTCTTTATGTACCCTGACTCAATAACTTGCTATATCTGGTCTCCTTGACCTTGTACAAACATGTGCAAGTCTGTCCTGAGTAAGAATAAGCTCATTCTGATGTGCTGAGCTGTACAGCATATCAGGCATTTAAATGGTATAATCAAAACACAGATTTTTTTATGATAGCACTATAAGTGGCAGAAAGACGACGTTAGTATTTAGAATATCTGAAAGGGAGAGACTGCATCTCTAGCAGGAGATTAAATGGTTTGGCAGAAGGCAAATAAAGAAAGGAAATCTTTTCTTACATTAAAGAAAAACTTGAGAGTTGGCAAGGAGCTGAATATAGAGACCCCCTAAGATACACTGAACTTTTCTCTTGTAATTCCTCCACCCTCTAAGACGAACTGTTTGAAAGTCCAATTAGTCCCTTAATAATCATGGCTGTTACCTAATGGTGAATAAACCATCTGCAGAAAATATTGCAATCACAGGCACAGCTGTTACCATATGCTGAAATTTTCTTATATGACCTTGGTTGCTACAGTACCTACCAGATGAAATAAGACATGGAAATATTGCCAGCTTCAATTAGACTAGCAAGCTGTTCCTTTCCCAAGGCTGTTTAGGCACTTCATCCATTAACATAAAACACAAACCAAGGAGTTATTACAAATTTTGACTACCCGTTCCTAAGCTGAAGAGGTGAAATTCTGGAAAGAATTTCAGTTCATCATTATTAATGTGGCTAAAAATAGAAAACTCAAGTACTTAATTTCAAAAGATCCCCAATTATCTGTTGCTTCTAGAAATGGAATCTTAAGCCCGGGGGGCACAGGAAGCAAAGAGGCCCTGGAAATGAGCTGCCTTTGGTTTATTTAGAACAAAGGTACAAAAGGGGATTTTTGGCAAAGTTGTCTGGCATGCTTTTCTTTATTCAACAGGTAGGAAGTATGTGACCTGATGTGGAGTTTACAGTTTGTCTACCATGAGGTCTATTTCTAGCAACCTGAGACATTTTAATAAAAGTAATCCTTTAAAACCTTTCCAAATCTAAACTTTCAAACATGCATTTGTAGTAAGGAGGTGCCAGCTTAATTATGTATGCCTTTGTCAAGTAGTAAATATTTTAATCTTTTGGAGATTTTATGTTAGCTTTTCTAATCCGTGTAACCCTTTCTATATTACACCAATATCAAAATGCTGAATTTTGATATAAAACTTAAAAAATCTAATGAAACCAGTGTAATTTCTTAGTCCAGGAAAATTATTTTGCCTTTTAATTGCTTAAATTATCCATCCAGTTTAATATAATGCAATAAAGGAATAAAAAAGATGGAGAGAATGAGGAGTGTGGGTTGAATTACAGTGCCTGTAAGCATTCCCAGACCTATTTTGTTTTATAGATTGCTCACTAGCAGTTCAGTGTGTGGTATCAGCATTTAAAATCCAGTTTCTCTAGTAATTTTTGTAGCATGACTAGGTCATGTGGCCTTTTTTCTACTCTCAGAAAGCTGAAATTAATTCTGTAAGGGGGTTCTGTGGTCAAGATAATGACTCTTCTGACTCGTTTTCCATGGACATTCTCTAATATCAACTTAAAAAGTAATATTTCCGCAAACATTTCAATTGCTGAAATTATTCATTGCGATAGGGATACTAGAATTGCTCATGGGATGCCTCGTCATGATTTGTGGCTTTTCATTCATTCTTCTACCTGCTAATAGTACCACCTGAATTTAAAAGAACATTAAATGCATAACTGCAACTATTTCCATGACCTACAAACGTTTTACGTCACTTTGAAGGAGAGAAGAGATGGTCTGTGCTGAGATATGGTCCAGTTTCTCAGTAGGTAGGGAAGGAAGGGAACGATGGAAGTAGCCAGTCACAGAAATTGCCTGGCTTCTACCTCCACCACAGTCTCCTTTTTCATTCAGCACATTTGTATTTCCTTATTTTCCTCACCTACTCAATAAACTCCCATTTTCTGTTTCAGTACCCCTTTAAAGCACGTTCCAAGCATCACACTAAAGGAGCACAAAATGTCTGTGCCAGACTACGAGCTCATTCACATGACATCGTATCTGAACTACGCTTTCCAGGCCTGTGCTCCAGGAACACACCAAAAGCACTGAAGAAGTCTGACCTAAGCACCTTGTTGTGTGTCCTGCCGAACAAAACAGTCCCACTCAATAGATAGTAAACATTTAACAGGATGTTGCTAATAATGTTTTATAGTAATGGAAACCCTGGCTGAGGGAGGACAATGGGAGGTTTGCTACTGCCTTTGCAAAAGCCAAGACTTTCCTCACTACAATTACAATAGAATTATGCTGGCATACACTTTAGAATGCTTGTAATTATCACTAGTTCGTATGATTAAAAAGCTCAATGCATGAATCAGATTATTTACAGTGCAGTTAGAAGAGTTTGAGTGTTTGCACATACGCCCATGTATAACCAAGTGTACTGACATTGGAATATTGAGTTAGCCATATATTAAACTTAAAGTTGCATGAGTTGGTAGTAATCTCTTACTCATACAGCAAACTCAAACTGCAGTTACTTTGCAGTTACTTTTATTGCAAAGTCTACTTACCCTGTTTGTTAGGCCTTTGCAGAAATCGGTCCATGCCTTCCTCAATAGAGCCAATTAAATTCTAAAACAATAACCATCTGAGACAGCCTAAAGTCACTTTAACTGGAAGGGAAAATTGTTGCATATAACTGATATGCATGTTCTAATGCTTTCAGGGAGGCACAAAGGAGAAAAAAGTCCCAAACTAATTTCTAGACGTAGATAGACTAGCTTTCGGCAGCACTTAAGACGTGGCTGCATGGGCTTGCACAGGAACGGCATCTGAGACTAGGAAGTCCTCTTCAGTCTTACATTTCTAATTGCGATTAGTGAATAGGTGTTTAGAGTTGAAAAATCTTTTTGCAATAGTTTTACGGATGTGTACCTTGTCAAATTCCTTTCACCAGTCTCATGGGAGAGGAAAAAAGCAAGACTGATCTATTTACAACATAATTTAAAGAGTTAGGACCCTTGCCACACCTGTGACTTACTTCAACAGGCAGATTTGTAACCCTTCAAACAGCCTGTATTTTTTCAGGGACCATACGTATTTTAGGTTGATAGGTGATTAATGTTCTCTCTGTCCTGCTTATGAGAGTATGGCATGCTCACCACTAGCATCTGTTTGAAAAGTAGTGCATTAGAAACTAGATCCAAGGTCATGCTGGGTGAGGAGCAGATTAGAAGGTAGAGATGGGAGTTACAAAACTGCTTTTTTTGTTTTTTTCTTTAAAACTCTTTCATTGTCTTTATTAATAGTGTGTTTCCATCGAGATGGCACCCAATTGTTTACTGCCTGAACCTGGCATCCACACTGCTGCCTCAGCAATCTTTCCTATTTGGCTGCCTCAGAAATTTCTTTCTATTTGGGGGAAAAATTGTTTCCAAAGTGTGTTCAGGATCTATCTTTTCTTTCTGCATATTCCCTCCAGTTCAACCATCTGTGCAAATTAGCAGTGATGAAATGCTTATTAGAGCTTTTTCCCTGCCTTGATTAACACTTCTCGCACTTAGTGAAGTCCCTTATACATTTGTGAATCAAATGTTCAGACCACCTCTATCACCTGGACCCAGGTCTAAGAAGAAACTTAGACGTAATGATGCTGAGGTTTGTGCTGAAGCACTCAAAACAGTGAGTGAATGGGCAAGGTGCAATGTCAGTGTGTGACCTGGCAGACTGCATAAAACAGCCTGTCTGGAAAAGGTAAAACATTCTACAGCCATGTCTCAAACCCTGCCTGTCTCATGGCCTTAGGCCTCTAACTGTAAGCATAGGTTGGATGACACAATGAAACCTGGATTCACAACCTCGAGTTGTGTTGTGATGCCAGATGCTTGCAATAGCCCTGAATCTTTTCTCCGTTCTTCTCCCTCTGGCAATATTGTGGCGACGGAAAGAAGGAATGGATGGGTTCAAAATAATGCGGTAGGATAGGTGGTACAGGCAAAATAGGGGGACTGCATTCAGAAGTGGCTTTATATTTACCTATAAGCTTGGAACATAATCCCAAGCAATTTTTTAGGAGCCAATGCAGTCACTGTCAGACAATGGGAAATTACTATTTCATTTTTTATATAAAAATCTCTTTAGACTCATTTTTCATCTATAAACCTAACATCATAGGCAGTCTGACCTAAAAACATACGTCTTTTAGTTCCAGGTGGTGTAATTCTTGTTGACAGTCTGATTCTAAAGATTCACCGTGTGGGCCAGTGTTTCTTAATTTCATTTAATTGAGTGACTGTAAGGATGTTTTTAAGGAAAAAACCCCCACAGACTGTCTCTACAGTGTTCCCACAATTGTCTTCATTTACAAGCAACTAAAAATTAAGCTAAAGTTTAAATGTTCATTTATTACAAAATGAAAGAAAGTCTGTTTGCTTGGAAGTATGGGAAGTATGTGTGGTTTCTTTCTAATTTCACAGACCAATGTATTAAACTCTACCAGTGATGCATGGAGCACAGTTTGAGAAACACAGTCCAAAAGAACTATTGGAGATACTGTATTGGATGCAGATTGCATGGTATCTTGGATCCTAGAATGGCTGCCTAAAGTCTTAATGTGTTAGAAATGTCCATACTTGATCATTTGACTCTGATGCATCTGCTAAAAAGTGAACAGAGCTGATTGTACTGGATAAGAAGCTTGTTGCTGTTGCAAACATGACATTTGGCTTTTAGGTGTCTTGTAGCTCAACGGACAACTTCAGTCAACGCTGGGTAAACTCTAAGTTTGGCAAGGCTGCCGTTGCCAGCTTGAAAGAGAGAGGGAGAGAGTTTTATAGGAACCATGTGAGGGAGTGCACAGATTTATTTCTCTCTTGCCACCCTGCCCAATGATCTGAGGAAAAAAAGGCTTTTCATTAAAAAATTAAATTAAGGAGTGATGATACAGTACCAGTGTAAAACCAAGAACCCAACACAAACATTATACCTTTCTGAATCCACAGACCTTTAAAATTTAAATTCAGATGACAATATACCAAGAAAAGCATTTGACAGATGACAAAACTCCTATGTTGATCTTGGCAAAGCCATTGCATTGACATAATAATGCCTCCTTAAGGTTTTAAGGTTCAAATGCTGCCCTCTTGGAAGAAAATACCAACTCAGATATGTTCTTATGGTTTTTTTTTGCACTGCTCGTTCAGAAACTGATTAGGTTTACAGTTTCCCTTCCCTTGCTGAGGAGATAGATATCTGGAATTGTCATCCTCAGCCTTGCTGTTTCAGTCTTGTCAATGAATCTCAACCAATTTTATTTTCTAGAAATACTGGTAATGCACTAAGTGTGCATATTATTCGAACCTATTTATAATCCTTGGGACAGCTGTTTTAGAACATATTTCCTTGAAAAGAATTTTCAGCCTGAAAAGCAGGATTAATTAGCTTTGCAATGACCTACATAGATTGTTCAAAGTGCCTGATTGCTATCAGCCATCCAAGGAAAAATCTAAGCAAAGTGCACTTAGTTGATCTCATACAGGGGGCATGGAAAAAGAGCATTAGAAGGGAATTATTTAGAAGGGAAAAAAATAACATGCTAGAGACATCAAACAATCTATTGACATCATCTGGCAACTCATTTGAATTAATACTCAAGGAAAAATGTATTAGAACCCGAGGGCCAAGGCAATAGCAGAAAATAAGATCACTGTCATTATTATGAACAACAGTAACTGTTGACAGTCTCTGTCTGATGATGTTACTACTGCCTGTCTGTCAAGAAACATAAACACATATTTTTAGTCTATATCTTTCTGGTCATACAACACCTCTTATTTTTTGTTGCATTCTCCATGCAGTTTGTAACTTTGTAAGTATTCTGAAATCTAATCTTTTCTGGCGTGTTTTTATGCTATGCTGTACACTGTATAGACACTTGACTGTGTCTGGGTCTCTACAATAATATTTGTAAGGGAAGATGAATCAATGCAGTATCTGCAACACCTGCCCATTCTCATACAGCAATGAACAATAATGGTAAAATTGCAGCGTGGAGATGGCAGGATATGTGAGGAGAAGATACATTAAGTCTTTGTGTTGATTGGACTTTGATCACTTGTGCTGAAGGAAGAATTTGTCCTTCCATCACACATATCAACAGGGCTGATATAGCACCAGGAAGGAGCAAGAAAAACCCATGAAGGAAGGAATCAGCTTCAGGACAAACTGAATGTGAAGGTTTGAAAATCCTGAATGGAGCAGTGACCACAGGCAAGCTCACAGGGTCCCTGCACAGAGACCCCTCCAGAGTTTTGCCTACTTTGTATTTCCTGCCTCAGCTTTCTCCTCTCCACATTGAAGACTCCATACAACAGCTTCTTCAAGCTCCTAGTCATTTTATTTGCTTTTCTCTGTACCTTCTCTAACTCCACTACATCCTTTATGAGGTGCAGAGTCAAGAATGGTACACAATACTCAAAAAGTGATGCAAAATTACACTCTGCCTTGTTCTCAGTTCTCCTTCCTGGTGATGACTAACATTTTATTGTTTTTTTCAGACTTTTGCTACACACTGAGCTGGTGGTTGTGGAGGATTTTCAGTGATGACTCCAAGAACTCCCTCCAGAGTTGTAGCAGCCTGTTTGGAGCTCAGCATCACATAAACATGGTTTAGACTGCTGTTCCTTTGATGCCTAACCTGATGTTTTCAACACTGCTGTAGTTGAAAACCAGCACCTCCTGCCTGCCCGCTCATTCAGTCTGCTGAGGTCCTTCTGGGATTCTTCACTACCAGTGGGGCATCTGATGATTTGAAAAAAGCTTAATATCAGCTGCAAACTTGCCAATTTCACCGGGCATTTCCTTCATTGGGTCGTTGATGAAGATGTTGTATAAAACTAGTACCACTCCTTTAGAGAACCTGATTTTTCAATAGTGATAAACTAAATAGTGATTAAAAATGAGACCTATGAAGTGGCATGTAAGGTGGGCAGTTCTAATACAGCTAGATCAGAATCTGGAGATTTTATTTAATTCTTATTGAATCCAGCATGTATACTCCACGTGCAGCAGTGAGAAGTAGTACAGTACAGAAGAGGAGATCTTTGCCAGCACTGTTAAGAAGGTAAAGACCACAGAGACTTTGCAGTGCATCTGCCTTCCTGCCTCATGCAGGCTGAATAACTTGTTAACATCACCACTTCCAGGACCTGAAGTTTTTTCCGACAATTGGAAGGTATTTACGGGGTGCAGCAGACGGGCGTTGTCTAGTGATTAAATCAGCAGAGAGAGTCCAGGTTAGGATGGACTCTGTCACCAAACTCTTTTCACTACTTTACCCTTTAACTCCAGTGTACATAAAATATCGCTAATGTTGTACCTCTTGGGGAAGTCGGAAAGCTTTGCTCCTTAACATTTGCAGAGTTCAGAGCTGAATATAAAGATGGTATTAAGTTACAAAGTAAAATAGTAACAGCAAACGTTTCCCCGAGAAGCCAAGTCTAAACCAGATCCAAAATATGTCATCTCCCTTGAGCTCTCTGTTACATCTGTGATACCAGATACAAAAACCTTGGTAAAGCCTCTCTGAGTAACTAAGAAGCGAGCTGAAAAAGCCAAGGCCAAAGAAGATACAAAAATGATCCAGCCAAATATACAGTCTGTTTGCAATAGCATAGAGACTAGAAGTATTAAAAGCCTTAAGGCTGTTTTTTGCAACTGTCATAGGCACCCAGCTTGGGCAATGATTTGAAAAAGTTAGGTGCTTGGTCCATCGGGGCATCAGAGCCTCTGTCCCAGCTGCATCTGCCTCCTTTATCACTCAAGCGAGTTTTGCCTTCCCGAAAAAGGGGAGGCGAATTGCCAAGAGAGGGTCGCTCTGAAGCACCAGGCCCAGAGCTGCGCCTGAAAGGCGCTAGAATTGGGATTCTGCAGTAAACACCGTTAACCCGTCAGGATTCAGAGCAGTAAAACTTGTTTCTACAGGTAAGCAAAAGGAGCAGCCGGCTTTTGTACACCAGCTCAGTTGCAGGAGGAACTGGGTTCTGGACTATAGCCGATTGATCCCGTTTCAAAACTGGGGTGGGTGGGGGAAGTAATAATCATAAGAATAGCTTTTTTTTTTAGGAAGACTGAACACAGGCAATGAAGCAAATAAGGGCTGGTAGCAATTTATGCAAGCTGTGATTTCCCTATTCTTGCAGACCAGATTTGCAGATAAAGAAAAGCTTTTAATCAATGGCAGTATAAAACTTCCTCCTACTCGGTTTGTTACAGTCTCGGAAAAACAACAGCTCAGTCAGGTAGAACTCCTCTTGTCTTGTGGCAGAAGGATGCCCAAGAACAAGATTTATTCCAGCCCCGTTTTCTGTGGTAATTATTTAGGGTGCTTGCAAAAGATCTTAAAAGTTCACTCAGGAAAACTAAGTGTTTCTGTAGAATGTGTTAAATTTCGTAATAAGACGAGAGGCAGGAAGAAACTGCAGCTCTGTGTGGTAGAACGAAGGCTAACTGAATGTTGTTCATTTGGAAATGTACTAGAGGGCATGTTATAATATAAATTGGGTTATGGTATTAATAAGGAGAGAATTCAAAGGATGATTGCTGGCAGACGAGAACTTAACCTGGCCCAAAACTTTGAAATTACCAAAACTAATAGAAGCAGTACTGAAAAATTACAAGATATGTGAGTATAACACAGAGACAATCAAACTGCTTCAGTAAACAAAACATGAAGCCAGTTGGAAGGAACTTGCTCTCCTGAGGGTTGTTTCCATGTGGAGGAGCTCATTTTACATCAGGTTGTCAGCATAAAATGGCCCAATGTCATAAGTGCCTAAAGACGCAATGCTAGGCCAGAAAACGCAACGGTGACTGTCAAGCAGTGCACAAACCCCGTCAAAGCGGAGGACAAGGAGGCAAGCGGGGGGGCGGGGGGAGGAGGTTTAATCCTGAGGGGAAGGCACACGTTCTAACACATAAAAAAAGAAACTCCAGTGTTTAGACAGTATTAGTGGGCACTCTTTAGAATAGATCTAGCGATGTCAGATGCAGCAATGAGTTCGTATCTATGACCCTGGCAAAGGCCCTACCAGGTGGAGGGCTCTTCGCTTCCCCCTGCAAATATCTAAGTCTCAGTGGTCTGAAGTCCAAGACAAAGCCTGTTAGGCAATGAGCACCCCGAAGAACTAAAAGTTAATATCTATTATTTTATGAGCACAAGGGCACATTTGTCAGATGCAGAAGTGGGCCAGCTCATTGTAGGTTAACAGTGGGAAACAGGCCAGCGTGCAAGGCCTGAGCTGCGGTGGTACTAGATCTATTAGTATTGCCCGTAATATATAGGTGATGGCTCTGTGTGCCTGCTGGAAGAGATTGTTACAAGCTACCTTGTAGGTAGCTTGAGGAAGCTGCCTTGAGAAAGCTACCTTGAGGAAGCTTTCTGGACAGGGGAACAAATTGACTCGGGCAGGAAACAGAAATTTAAGGCAAAATGCCCATTTAAACCACGGAGCATAGAAGAAAGCAAAGAACAAGCCAAATCCTGGGAGTTACATGAAGCATCGTTGGCATTTACTGAATGAAATCTTTGTCTTCATGGCAAAACATGGAGGAACACAAGGAGAAAGGAAGGGGTGAAGGACAGGAACACCAGCAATATTTAACTCACTATCAAACACTCCAAACTTGGCAACATCCAGAACACCAAAAATTCTTTGTAGCCATCAAAATTTTTACTGGTGTGTATATTGAACAACGAATGTACAGGAGAACAGCTGTGTTTATCACGGAGAGTCCTGCTGCTGTTAATGATAAAGAAATGGATGATTTGATAAAGGAACATAAAAAGAAGACTTTTACAGAATGTTTCAGTCATTAGCATGCTTTGGCTACTGTATTTCCCTGCTATACTTACCCTACCTCTTTAAATTCATGGACTTCCTGAATTGATGTTTTGATTCGGACTGGCATGTTTAATTAGTGTATGCCCTGTGAATCTGTTTATTTCTTCATTAATTTTGTTCATTTGTTTTTGAACTTATATGGACTTTTTGCCTCTACAGAATTACCTGCCAAAGAGCTGTATAATGTAAACATTTAATTTTGTGGAGGTACTTTTAAAAACGACTTACTTTCATTGCTTTGAAACTTCTGTGTCTCCATGCTCCTATATAGAAGGAAAGGCTCAGCAGTTTTCCTACATATTACTTCAGTGGTCATATTTGTATAGATCTTTCCTTTCCAAGCTTAACAGTCCTTTTTTTTGTTCCTTCTTTTTGTGAAAGTTGTTCCAAACATCTGGTTATTCTTGTTCTTCTCTGTACCTTTCCTAGGTCTACTTTATCTACATTAGTTCTAGTTCTACTGTATGAAATGACCAGATCTACACACTGTATTAAAATATGCAGCATTCAAAGCAGCTTATTGGTATCGTCTGCTCTTAGCAATTCTCCAAAGCAGTTCCTTTATCATGGAAGCCAATGCTAAGCTTTCAGATTACTTTGCTCCTCCTATGCCTTCATCCTACTTAAGAGTTCCTGCTGCATCTTGATTGTTTGTAAACCAGAGAAATTCTCTGGTAGATTCCCTCTTCACAAATTCCAAAAACTCTACAATTTTTATCAAGTTACTCCTCAATCTTTTTTTTTTTTTTTCTTTTTTTTTTTTGCCACCTTGATTATTCTTTACTCTTTCTTTGGTAGAGTTTCTGCCCTTTTCTATTTCCCCCAACTGGATATGACTTCTACCTTTTTGGGAGGGTGTCTTTTTTAGAGCTACTTTTTCATTTGGCCATTTCATGAAGCTATATCCTTTTCTTCCTGAAGCTGGTTTTTCATTGAATAGTTCTGCTTAATTAGCACTGTTCATTAACTGTGATCCTCTGATGTGGTGGTTTTAAACATTGTCTGTGCAAGCTATAAAAAATTTGTTCTTCTAGTTGCTCCTTTTTAGCTTCCTTTTAACCACTTTTCTCATGGTAATATAGTTATATTTTAAAAAAGTAAATGCTGTTGTGCTGCGTTTTTCTTTCCTGTAATCCAGTTCAACATACTTATGTGAGAGCATATGACAGTCATTTTTCAGTGTCCCTTCCATAGAAATTTTTTTTGAAATGCAGGTAAAAACTAGTTAGCTATAAAAAGAAGGACTTCAAGAAGAACACTTTTTTTCAGAAACAAACTCCTGTCTGGGTAAAGAGAAAGCCTACCTTTGTATGATAAGGAGGTGGGTTTTTCAGTATGGGACATAAAGATCCACTTGCTGCTCTGTGCTCTCATTCTTTAACACTGGGTTAACCATGAGAAAAAAACTGGCCTCAGCTGCCTTAAAAAAGTATAAAGATACATAAAAGGTTCAAAGGCAGATGAAGACTGCAGAGAGCCGCTGCTGCCCCTAGACAGCAGCTAGTGAGCAGGAAGAGCCATGGTGCATTGGTGGCTCTGACATAAGTTAGTCAGGAACCCAGGTGAAATATAAGTTATCAATGTAAGTTATCTCGAGTCAAAATGATTGAAATAGCTAAATGTAATTCCTTTGGCTTAGAATAAGCAGTTAGCTACGTTTACCTAAAACAAATCACCCGTACTTATTGTTTGATTGCGGTAAAGGAGAAAAACTAGGTATCTCACATCCCTGCAATCTGTTCTGGACAACCCTTTCTCCTCCAACATTCCCTTTAATTTGCAGTTCAATGGTACTAAAGTAAAATTATGTGGCATACTTCCTGTCCTGATTTGAGATTTGTCACATAACACTATGTACTGAATTTTTGCCAAGGTCTCCTTATTTTACAGCCCAGACTAAACCCTCAGTATGCTATGAGTACATATTGTCCATCACTCATGATATATTTTCTTCTTGAGCCCTGATTTTGCCGTATTAGAAAATATTGGCAACAAAATCCATAATAAGTGGAAATAATGCCTGACTAAAAACTGCAGGAGCACAACTTTTTCACAAATTATATCATATACTCATTGTACATTGTTTCTCCATATAAAACATTTCCTGACAATCTATGACATCAGAGCCAAGACTAACTTGTTTTATGGCAGCAACTGAAGCATATAATTAAAATTAAAATCAGAAGGCTTGCAGGGACTGTGTCTTTGGAAAGAAATACAGACCAAGAGGTATTTGAAGATCTCTGCAAACCCATACAACACACATCTGTGATGAACTAAACGCAGCAAGGAGCTTTTGCTAGTGACCTAAGTAGGATCAGATATGAAGGATCTGGATCTTAATGTTCTTGGTACTTGGAAACATAAGCAAGGGAAAGACTTAGTCTATAGTTCATACAATTTGAATGCTATTTGAAATACAGAATTGAAGTAAATTATAGAATTCACTGCAAATTCAAGATTTATTTAAAATCCCACTTACTTATGTATGTTATCCAAGAATTACAATGAAAACTTTGTTTTATCTATGATTAGCTAACAACTTCTGTGATAACTGTCAGTTATTCGTTTCATACAGTCAATGAAAGAATGCTACGAATACTAAAGTCAGTAATGATATGTGTCCTAGCTAAGTAGGATGTAAAAATCTTAAAGATTATGCCTCTCAGAACTTGTATATCTGAGTAAGGAGCAGAATCAGCAAAACTTACAAGATTACCAAATTAAGTGTTATGATCAGCGTTAATAACATTGATGATTCTTGACAAACATCAATTTTTATTACTTGTTCTCTTGTGCAGTGGCTATAGTAAAGAGTCAGAGAAAAAGATAACTACTGTTTGTACTGTACTACAGAATGGTTTGCACAGTCTCGTTATATTGTCTTCTCTCCAGGCTCCTTCTCACCTGTTTATAAGATAAGACAAGATGCCAAGAATTTGGTCAGCTGATTAATAAAGAGAACTTAGAAGCCCAAGTGCAAACCAAAACCCAACTTTGCTACTAAAAAATCTGATGTTTGCCTAAAGTTTACAATTCACACAACATGTTGGATTGCACCTGTGAACATGCTGAATACCTTGGCACTACACTTGAGCTTTCTAGATCTCGGTCATGTTTTGGTAGGGATGCAAAAGTCCTCCAAAATGTTCAGTCTAAATAGTATAATCAGAACATGCTTAATGTGCTGACTAGTTCAATTTCTTCAAAAAATACAGCTCTGGCTGCTACTTTCCTGTAAGATTGAGAGAAATGTCCTTCAATGTTATTCTTCAGAACATTTATTCAGGAGGTGGTAAAGCTAGGAGGAAAAGGGAATAGGAAAGAATCTGAAGAACAATCAAATGTACAAATATAGGATGGGTTAACAAGAAGCCAGGTAGCAATTCTGTAGAATAAGAGCTAAGGATATTTTTGGATAACATCTGCCAGAGAAAAGAGCAAATGTGATCAAAGTGATTAGTTGTTGCATGTGCTTCCTTGTTTCTTACAAAAACACTCTGCTTGGGTAGTAGCTGGTGGAATGAGACCTGAAGTCTTATCTCTGAGATCAATTTAATGGGCAGTTTTCGTATTAAACAGATGTGTAGTTCACAAGACTAACCAGCAGAGAGCAACACTATTTAAATTTGAGCTGAGCGTGATATCTTGACAAACTAATTATTACATTACTGTGCATAAAACTGTATAATGCAGTATGTTAAATGTAAGGCTCTGTTACATTAGTCACAGCCACTCACTGCCAATGCATTCCAATGTAATGTCTAACCCAGAAAAACATGTATGCAAATCATCTGAATACTTGCTTTTAATTTGCATGATGTTGAGGGGTTCTTCTAAGGTTATGATGTATGGCAAACTTGTAAAATTAAATACAGATGTACTTTTATTTCACACACAAAATTTAACTGCAAAGCTTTAGCAAGGAATTTGCACAACGAAATTATTCCCACTAGCCACCTGAAGTGGTGATCTGGTTCAAAATGAACTCAGCTTGCGTAAGTTATACTGGGCAAATAAAAACCATCTATTTTATCTGCGATTTTTTCTATATCTGTCGGTGGAAAAAGTTTACAATCTCCTTTATATGGCAGCCCCTGAAATTTCCCCATCTGGAATTACTCCAGCCACTCTCTTGGTGCGGCCACTGGACAACAGCTACGAAAACTGCCTGTACATTTTAGGCTGAGGGCATTGGTGAGATGACCTGCTGAGCTCAGTCACTCTGAGATGCAGCGGAAATCTGCCCTTTAGTGAAGCTGGCAGTGTAGGCAATTACTTTTCTTGCCCTTGTCTCCAGGGCAAGTTTCCTAAAGATGTAGGGACCAGCTTAAAATCAAGTCTTTAAGCTGTACCAAGAAGTACAGAGTAATAGGCTTTCCTAGATGGTGGGAGACTCTGGCATGACGCTTATCCCAGCCCACAGGGTTATACTGGAATATGATGTGTCTGCCGAGGAGCACTAATGTTTCCTAATGCTGCCCGCGATCAGAGCATCTCTGCCATTCTCTGCCTGGGTGTACATGGCAGACATTATTATAAAGGGACCTGTCTTGGAACAGTTTTCAAATTTACAGTAAGAGATATTGTAAGATGGCAGTGAAGGCCCTGGCAAATGTGAAATAGGTTCTGAAGGGAGAAATCCTGAACTGTCCAAGTCATGTAATATCTCTAATGTACTTTTCCCATCTCCATTAATCCTCCACTGAGCCTCAAACAAAAAGTTACAAAAAGGGACAGTCTATCCCTTTCAATTTTTTTAGGATGAAATTATAAATTTTGTCTTTGATCAGGTTCCAGAAAATAATAAAAAGTAGAAAAAAGTGTGTTTAACCCACATGTGTAGTGTTCTATATACTTAGAAACTTAGCTGACTTATTGAGCATCCTACAGTAACTTAGTACATAAATTACGGTAAAGTAGAGGTAGGCAACAAGCTTTCCATGAAAATCTTTCTGGTTGGCCAAATTAAATGATTCAGTCTGTTTCCACGCAGTTTCACCCACAAAGTATTCTTGTAGTCTGGCTTGCAAAAAAAGATATTCACTGTAAATTTTAATTAAATATTGCTAAATATTTCCAGAAAGTGAATTTGAAATTAACACAGAGACTTCACAGCAGCAGTCTGATCCAAGAAATTGTGCTCAGTTGGTCAGGGAAAAGGAACTGTAGCACACGTCTAGGCAAAATATTGGACCGGTTACAAGTTATCAGAGTTCAAAACAAATAGTGTAGAGAAGATGTAGAGGTCAAGCACAAGTCATTTTGGTTTGTTAGTCAGATTAATTTCCCAAATCATCTGAAAGAGTATGGAGATCTTTACAACACAAAAGCATGGAAATGTCACTGAGTAAATTACTTGCTTCAAAAGATGCTCCAAGCTTGCCTGTACTCCTGAGGTCGCAGGCATGCATCACAGTGGAGAGGATGTAATATTCAAATAATGTAATAATAATATTATTTAAATAATGTAATATTTAAAGCAAGAATATGGGACTTTCAGTTCTTAGAGCTATCAAGAAGTATGACAGCACTGTGGGGAGGTAAAGAGGTACTAATTTCTCTGTGCCACTGTGGTCATTTCCTAGTCTGCTTGTCCTGGCATGGTTGAACACTGAAAGCCAACTGAGCTCAGGCAGTTTCCTCTCTATCTAAAGTGTGGCAGATGATGCTTGCAGTACAAAGGGTGAGTGATAATGTCTTGAACATTTGCATTTATCAAATGGTTTAAAAAGCAGCAACTAATTGATGTCTCATATAATGCCAGAAGCCATCCTACCTTGTGTATGCATGGTATAGAATACCATTAAAACAGCTTTGTTTTATAGCGTCTTAATGTGGCATATCTTAAGTCATTCACTTCACTTGAACAATATAGTCAGTACACTTCCCTCATTACTAAATGCCACCGGTATTTGTGCCACCGGTGTCCATGAGGTTAGATACTCATGGGGAAGATGACAAAGGTCCAACTGGAAACTCAAGCCAAAAAACAATATCCGTTGAGAAAAACAAGTGTGAATGAATCCTCAGAAAGGAAGGTCTTCTTGCAATAGAAATTACAGATCCCATCTGAATTGGAAGGATTAGGGAAAAGAGCTAAAAGAAGATTATTTCATTAATGGAGGGACAGTATAAGAGGCGAAAAACCTCTTTGTCCTCTGGGAGGGTTACTCAATCCCATCATATCCTGTGTACTTGCTGGCACTCTGGCCAGCCAGATTTGTCCCTCCCAGTAACAAGAAGGACTAAGGATAGTGCAAAGTGAAGTGCATCTTTTCCATCTCATGCAATATCTCTTCTTATGTTTTATTTTCTTATTTTTCATAAGAACGTTATTTAACATAAAGAAGCAGGCACAACACAGGCGGTGGATCCACTTCTGTGCCACATGGTGAAGCGCACTTAGCACATCCTCATACTTGTGCCTGAGCACAGCTGTACCCCATTTTTAGTGGATCCACTTCTGTGCCACATGGTGAAGTGCACTTAGCACATCCTCATGCTTGTGCCTGAGCACAGCTGTACCCCATTTTTCTCTGTAGCTCTGATGTGTCTGCTTATAAGGTACAATTGCTACAAGATCCAGAAAATTCAGTCTAGAGTGTATTTATTCCACCAACACCTCTGGGGCTAGAGAAGCATTAGGTTTGCATGACAGCATACAGGAGGAAGGCATAGCCTCCCCAGCATTATAGCCTAAATATTCCAAATATGTTTTGTGACAACATGGACTTCCTATTAACTTGCATCATTGTGGATTTCTCCTATAAGATTCAGCACAGTCAAGTAGATACATGCTCTCAATGAGTGCAGATGTGAACTGAGATGAACTGTGTTCATCCGAACTGTGTTCAGACTCCTTTTCTCCCACCATTTCCACACTACACTTTTTTCCCCCTTCAGTTATTTGCTGTGCTAGGATTGACTGCAAACCCTTAGAACGTATACATGTCTGTATCTTAGCAATGCTATAGTATCAGCAGTTTTCACTAGAGAGATACACCGGCCTTTCTGCTTTCAGTAAATGGCTGGGAATTTGCAAGCATTGTGGTACTTCTGTTTCTCATACCTTAACCTGTTACTGATGGGTCCTTTTCATGGTTTTTAACACCATCAAGATCTCCAGAACCACATTTGAGTAAGATATTCTGGTCCCAGCAGACACATATAAGGAGATCATAGACCATCCCTCCCTGTGGGGTCTGGCAAAACCTTGATTCAGGCAATCACTGCCTTCTCAGCAGCTCAGGTCAGCTGTATCTGGAGTGCTGGCCTGGTGGCTGAGGATGACAGATCATCATGGGTGACCTCTTCTTTGCACACTTTACAATCCAGCCTGCTATATTTCTATGGTCTTGAGCCTCCCTTTGAAAGCCACCCATACCTTAAACAGAAGTGCCACCACCACCTCAAATCAGATGTGTAAGGAAGACTGTAATCGTAGGGCAAGCATACAGCAATACTATTGAGAATACTCTCCCAGCCTTCAGCAAGTTGCAGCCCTGGAGCTTCTTATCCGGATGTAGCATTGCTGTATAGCAATAAACAGATTATTTTCCCATTATCATGTCTAGAAGGCTTTCAGATGTATTTTCATTACTTGGGGAACGTACCTTTACTTGGCCTTTTCTTAGTACTACTGCTGAGCAAGAGAGGAAGACATACTTACGTATAATCACATCTTCCTTGACAGCACATTTCTAAGTTCTAATTTCTAGCTGAGTGAATTCTTTGGGAAATTTTGCCCAGTTACACAAGAGGTAATTTTTGAGCTGTGAGCTTTGATTTGGGAAAATCAAGAGTATTCATCATGTGAACACACATCTAGCAGGTTAATGACCTTTGCATGCAGAAGAGATGCTAGTCACCAAATAAATCCACAGGAGAGTTAGAGGGCTAGTCTTCCACAATTATGACTGTTTCAAGCTACAAAATGAGAGCATCAATTTAAATTGTTTTTAATAATTGAACTAATCCCTCTTTTGGAGATTGACTTTAAGAAACATGAAAAAGTTATGAAAGCTTTCTTTGGAAGATGGCATAATCTTCAGAATCATCCCACTGAGTACATTTCTAACAAGTTAGTTTAACAGAGCTGCTAATCCATCATGTACATCTTATGGAAAGATCTTCCTCTTTTGTCAGATCTATTGGGCTGCAAGCTAGTCGTGGTATGTTGTGTCTTCACCTGCATTCTTTGACTGGAAGCCTCAGGATAAAAGATATTGTCCATCTTATATGCCAAGATCTTGAATGACAGGGATAAAAATACAGTTTGGAAGCTGCTTATTGTTACATTATGCAGTCACTTTTGAAATAGTTAAAACCCAAAAACCCCAAGTTAGGTAAGTTAGAATACCATTTGCTCAACATAAATTTCTAGATGTCTGCCCACAAGGGAAAGAGAAGTCACTTTATGTATTTATTGAACAGAAAATGTGGCATTGCAAAGCCTATGAATTACATAGTGTTCTCCCTGAAAAATAGAATTGCATAATATGTTGTTTTACTACTGCACGTAGTAAAAAATCATTCTTGGGTCCCAAAGCCAGAAAAAACAACACATGAAAGGACAAACTGACTACAAGTTCACTGCTTTGGATATAAAAAGGTATCTGGCATGATGAAGTCTTTTTTAGTCCATGTGTTTTTCATTTGAATTGGTTCATGTAAGGTTCTTTCAAGAGGAGGAAAAAAATGTGATAAATCTCCTTAGGAATAGAGCTGTGCGAGCTTGGGAAACTTGCTGGGCAAGCCAGCTTCTTTTGTCCGCCAAATTCTAGGGGCACAAGAGCCTAATGAGAGCTTAATTAAAATTGATGTGAAAAAATTAAACACTCTAAAGTATTGTTTTGGGGCTTGCAAAGCTCATACCAGTGAAAGTTGATCATTTTGTGGCTTTGGAATTTAGTTCAATTAATATTTTTTTCTTTTCATCTGCAGGCCTCTTTTGCTATCTCTTGTCTATCCATCTGAAAAGAAACAAACTAGGAAAAACGCTGTTAGGGAAGAGCCCATCCACCTGTTTTCCTCAGTTTCCCTGAGTCCAGGAGAGTGACTATTTAAGTATTCACGTCAGAGTTTAGATGCTTTTCCCCTTTCAGGACATTTTTCTACGTGGTCTTTTGCAGGCAAGCATGAAATCATTCTGTTTGCACTCTGAGCATATGTGCATTCACTCTACGCATCCTTGGATGGAGCATGCTGCTGAGCACAAATTGTTATTTTCTGCCTTTCAGCAGGGGCTTTAGTTTGGGCTCTGCACTGTAAATGCAGTAATATGGCTTCCAGTTCAGGGCTGTCATACATCCAACTGGCTCACGTCTTGGGCAGAGAAACTTGTATTCTGCCTGCAAAAGACTATGTAGACATACTCTGATACTCATTCACACTGGGCTTGATCTGACGCCTGCTGGAATCAGTGACAGTCTTTATACTTTACTGGGTTTTGCAATAATCTTTTTTCAATGCCTTGCATGAAGTATTTATCACTCAGAACTTCTAGGGACTTCAGTGGGCCTCAGGATGCTCAATATCTAGAAGCGTTAGTTTTTGCCATTTCAGTTCACACATCCCTTTCACACAAAAATCAACAGTCTTGTTCCAAGCAAATTTCCATTTTGGTAGAAGATTTAGTGAGCATGACCATCATTCGTCATGTTAGTGATTCTGCTGGCACCTCTGCTTGGAGAACTTTGAACTCTAGTAAGTTCAGGGATGCAATTAGAGCTCACTTTGTAGCACTGCCTGATTAGAGCTTACTGTGCACCAGTGCAAATAAGGGCTGGGAATCAGTGGTGTTACATCAACCTGATGAACGTGAATAGTCAGGCTTTATACGGCTGCTTGAAAGAGAAATGGCATCAGAAGTTAATGTATTTTTTAATAGAAGTGTTTTCTCTAGCCCCTTAAAAGTAACACTCTCTACAGGTACTCTAGCAAGGTTTCAATGACAGGCAATTAATCCTCTGTTTATTTTTACATCAAACATATTTACTCAAGCTAGAACAGAAAAGTTTAGTCTATCGGCAATGATTTTTGGGGGTTGTTGATTTTTTTCATTTGGCAAAAGAAACTAAAATAAAAATAATTTTTTTTAAAAAAGGCTTCTGGGTTTGGAAGTAAAAAAACCCACTTCCTGAAGTGGTTAATCTTGAAAACAGAATTTTGGGACCCTTCTGTTATAACTTTGTATTACAAACCAAGTAGAAAAACAAAACAATCTGAGTGGTGGAGCAACACGATCAGCTGTTTTCTTGCTAAATTAAGTCTTTCTATGAGCTAGGCCAATGGATATCAACTATCTCTGGACATGAATATAGTTGTGTCTCAAGGGAATACTACGGGTATTTTGGTGAATAAGTCAAGCCTCTAGACAGCACAACAGAGACTATTTCTTACATATCGTTCCCAGGGAAACCAAACTGAAAGCAGAACTTTCCAAAGAGGAAGCAGCCATCGCTAAACACCGACCAGCTGTAGGTGGATGTGCTTCACAGAAATACCACTTGTGGTTTTCTTCTTCTTTTTTTTTTTTTTTTTAACAGTGAATAGATCTTTCAATCCCATTGCTCCTGCAGGTGAATTCAGCTGAATAATAAAGAATCTGCTGTTGCAGTCACATCGATTTTACATTTATATAAAGTCCACTGCAGTCAGTTCTGCAGACACAAAATGCTGGGACCAAGAGGCATGATTACACTGGACAAAAAGCCCAACTAGAAATACTTGTCCAACTGAATTTTTGCAATGAAGACATTTCTTAAAGTCAATGACAACAAAGCAATCAAATTCAAGCACTGCAAATTCATGTATAAATTTGTTTTGTAATAACCATCCTTACCTCTGTACTAAAGCTGGCTTCTTATATTGTATGCGCTCTTATCTGTGATATTTTCTTTTAGTACTCTCATCACTACAAAGAACCTTTAAAGCCAAGTTATGGCACTATTAGAGTCAACCCAGAATCTTTTGATCAAATAATCAAATTAAATATCAAAAGGCAATTAAAAATGAAAAGATTTCAGTCTACTTCCACCTTTCAGTTGAGCATGATGAAAGCATTATTATTATTATTTTATTTCCTCTCACTTTCTTGGGTCCTGCGTACAGCTCAGGTGATATGGATACACAATTATTGAAGCAGGTTTAACTTAGATCAAAGCATCATAGAATTCAAAATTTTACGACTTCCTCTGAATTTCAGAGATACTGTTCCATGTTTTTTTCTGACCCACTGCCTTATAGTACAGCAAATTCTCAGTTTACACAACACTTCTTATATCCCCAAAGACATCCAACACATCATAAAGAATTGCTATTGCACTTATATTTTTCATACCCTGTCAATTCTTTTCTTCATTTTCAATCTTCATCTTCAAGGGGCAAATAGATCTTCTTCCTTTTTTTTTATAACCACGGTATCTAATGTTCTAGTATATAATGTGAACAGGATGCTGCCGTTTCGATTATTAGTTTTGTTATGTCTTACGTACTATGTGCCTTACACAACATTCCAAAAAAGCAGGTTCCTATGCCCAGAGTATTTATGATTTAGAGGGACAGGTTGCACCAGTTGCACCTGGAGGAACTGCAATACAGAACAGAAGAGTGGCCTTAACAGCTCAGACATGTTGTGGGTGGGATGAATGTGCCTTCTGTGTGACTAGCCAACTCTGCTGGCCCCAAAGGAAACAACTGGTCCCATAAGCTCTCAGAATTGTTAGGCTGCCAAGAAGGTATTTGCACGGGCTGAGCGGAAGCCCACAGCGTACAGGCCTGCCTTAGGAGGCTGACCTCCCTGGCCTGCCCTCCGCACACAGAGCGAATGGCAAGAAATGGACTCCTTAAGAGAAATTCGAAGCAGGATGTGTCCTGAACCACTGTTTGCAAAGGCATTTTTGTCTCTCTGGTGATTTTAGGAGGAGTCAAGGAAACCTCCTGACTTGGGCACTTAGTGGTAAGATATTAGGCAATGTGAATACCGTAGTGGTACGGGGACAGGGTAGCTCCATTGCTCCTTTTAGGGCTCAGCCCATTTTTTCCATTGCACTTCCACAATTTTTACAGCAAGAGCTGTGGCCTCTCAGCACCCTTCACATTTCCCAGAACCCAGACAGCCATCTACAGAGCAGTAGAGAGTTCAGACACGAGGGGAGTACAGGAAAGAGAAAAAAAAAAAAAAGGAAGAAAAGAAAGCAGCACAGAGTGGCAAGTTGTGACATGAGTGTGTGTGTGTCTGCTGTGATGGTTTAAATGTGGTTTAGTGTTGATACGTCTGTAGGAAGGAAAGGACAAAATAACTTCAGAAAGGTATTACAGTGATAAGGGGATTGTGAGAGAACATAATTAAAGAGCTGTGAGGCTGTGAGTGCTGATACAACACAGTGGAAAGGGGAAGGAAATGAGAACATGTTGGCTAATGTAGGATCTTAGAAGCTGAAGCCAAGAATTCGACTACATAAAAAGTACATCAGGAGCCCAAGGATGTGATCTCCTCCAGTAGACAAAGGCCAGATGCAGTGAAGCTTGCTATGCAGCTTTGTGTCATTATTACGTGTTGGTTGCATTATTTCTGTCTTCATCAAGTGTTATTAACTCATCATCCCCACAGGCTGTATTTTGGTCACGTAAAGCTTTGTACTCTGAGCAAAAAGTCATTTATTGTTCATATTTTCCTCCAAGCAGTAGAGCAACACCTTTGTGGCTGGAAGGACAGTCATGATATCCAAATTGCTGGAGGAGACAGAGGAAGTGTGGCAGATCCTGCCAGTGGGCTGCCTTTGTGGAGGAAAATGGAGCAACATCTCCATGTTAATCCTCTTGGTCCTTCCCTTGTATCCTTAAGATGCCTAAGTGTATATAACTAAAAATACTGAGGTCAAATGATCTCTTCATTGTCAAAAAACCTTAAGGTTTGGGACCCAGATAAAACGACAGCCCATCTGAACCTTAATTTGGTTTAAAGTGAAAAGTCTGTTTCATCCTTAATTTTTGAATGAAGTTATGACTGCGATTTTTTAACACTGAACGCTGGTTTCAGTGTCAGCTACTTAGCTACCTAAGTGTTTGAAATGTGTCACCAAATTGCAAAGGCTGTCCTTCACAACAGATTCTTCAGCCTTTGCAAGAGCTGCAGCTGTCCTTTTGGTTGAGTTTATGTTCAGATGCACATTAAAGATGGATTTCATCAGATTAATTAAGTGCCACTCTTTACACAAGTATCTGCAAATAAGGTATTTTCTACCTGTGATGGGGGGGCAGGTGGGACAACATACAGCTGACTTTTTTCTAGATAAATTTCCTGGCTAACTTTTTCTGGCGCTTTTTTCCTTCACCTTCATTATTAAGCAGTGCTATTCATTCCTTGGTAAGACCCTAGTGAGGAAAGCACACTTTCATACTTCAGATGGCTCTGTGCTTTGTTTAACTTGCAGCAGATCAATCCTGTCTCTTGCATTGAGTTTAGCTGCCTATGACTCCCCTGCAAAAGCAGGTATTTTCTCTTTGGGAGTAAATTTCGCTTCTCTCAGATATTGCTTAGCTTAGTGAAATCACTGTGCAAACTGCCAGCACTCAGAGAGGATGCTCTCCAGGTTTCTTTTGCAACCTGCTCTGTACCAAAAACAGGCACCTTCTAGGAAGCTCATCTGTGCCCTGGGAAAGATGTGCAATCTCCACCTGCTCAGCTTCTTCTCACTTTCACAGAAATGCAAGGCAGAATCTTCTGATGGCTCTTGCCTTGCTGCTACCTGAGGTTATCAGTAGGCTAAGCAGAGTAGTGAAGGTGGCTTGTTTCCCCTGGCTCACAGAAGAGTAGCACCAGTTCACTCCCAGAAGATGTATGGCACGAGCATGATGTCCCCGTTCCAGGGAGCCAGCCACAAAACATCTGTTCAGCACATGACCACATCAGCCGTTTTGCTCTGTCATGCATAGAAGGGTCTCTCACACCAGCTGAACGGGTGGCACAGCAGATAATGGCAGCTGCAAGCTGAGTGAGAAGTACCTGGCTCTACCGCAGGCATGAGGCCGGACACAGAGCCTGACACAGTGCCACACTCGTGGTTAGTCCCTAAATGCTTTGGTCCCATTAAAAATCTCCATCCCTTTCCTGAAGCCCATTGATTTTAGGGGACATCTGTTATGCCGTATGCCGGTGCAACCAGAGGGTACGTTGTGCTGGTGTAAACAAGCCCAAGGGTAATTTCATGCTGTGTTCCCACCATGCCCTCTTTGTTCTGCTCCCCTCTCATCTCAGTGACAGCTGTGTCCTGGGGAAAGCTTGCCATTTATGTGGAAAAGTGTGGTATTTTTAGCCTGATTTCCGAATAAAATGAGAATTGTGAGATCATGTCCTCCATGTGACCATAAGTATTTGTGGAGAGGAGGGCCACTGTATTTGTATCCAATAGCCTCTCACCATTCCTGGTAGTTTTTTACCCTGTTTATCAGTCTCAACCAAGTATGTCTGAAGGTTGAAGAGCTCTGAAATGTCAAATGTCTGCTACGTTCTCTGAGAAAAAGTGCCGTTAAAAGGAAAGCACTAACCATGGTAATAGCAGCACACCGAATACTAGACATCAGAAAATTTGCAGGGTTTCTCTTCCCTCTCCCCTCCATCCATGAGAGACAAATGTATAGGAAACCGAGCTGCATGCCAAGCTACGTTTTTCTGTAAGGCTCAGTGAAAACAAGGATTATCTCACTGAATGCTCCTTCCAGCCTAGTTTTGGTATATAGACAATACTGACAGACAAGAACTGACTCCTGCAAGCTGTGTAATGACCGACACGGGGAAAAGTGTGTCAGAATGGCAGCATTTCATATGTCTTCTGCTCTCAGTTTGCCAAAGCCTCAATACTATGGAGGCTCAAGGCTTACACCCTTGCATATATTTTCGTTTTGCTTTTCATAGTGTTTCTGTCGCTGTTTCAGTACCTGCTGATGTACATGATAGCAGAGGCATGAACTGAGAGCAGTCTCCTATGCAGATCTCCATACATAGTAGGTCACCTGGCCAGATAGAGGAAACCTGACCTCCGCTGACAGTTAATTTTGTCCTTGCTATTTAGAAAACATTAGTAGGAAAGGGCATCTATCACATCAGACAGTCATCTCTGACACATGCTGAATAGATAATACTCCAAAGAAGCAATAATGTTAACAATGAGTACCAGGACTGTTCAGAAGTAAATCAGGACATCCCCGCCCCCCCTTCAATCTGAAGCCTTAACCTGACACTGCTTTTTCTCCAGTCTGTTAAGAATTTGTGCCCTACTAAATGGCTAAATTTCAGCAAACGAAGAGTGATCTGGAAGTTAAACTAAATATCCCACTGTCATGAAAGAAATGGCCTTGCTGCACACTGTAAATTCTCAGAAATTCCATCAATGCCCGTAGACAATATGCTTAGGTTTCACTCTATGAAAAACCCAAAAACCAGACTGAAGGGCAATAGGCAACTTGATCCCTTTGCAAAGTTTTGTAATTTTCTAACCCATGCTTGTGTTGCAAAACTAAATTGACCCTGAATGTAAATTTTAAAAGCATTCTTAATAAATACTGGTTTTATTTCTAGGTACAAGTTTAGAAGATTATAGTTACACAACTTTTCACAGAGCAACAGCATCCCAGCAGCACAAATGAGCTTGGTCTCAGTACCATGCTACTCTGATTTTACAGCTTTTGGATCAGAGCTCTGGCATATGGATCAGCACTGGTAGTGACTCGAACCACAGACAGAGTAAGCTGATGCTTTTCTGCAAAAGATCATGGCCCCCAAAAATATGGAGCTCTTTGCTTGCCACAGCTGGGAAAAAGGGGAAAACCTGGCCATTGAAATGATGTTTCCTCACTGCTTGACAGTAATGTGGGCTCCGGGAATTTAGAGAGGTAGGGGAAAATGCATTTTATAGAGCATGAGTAGATCTGGTTTTGAAGCACCAACTTCAGCTGGGTAGATAATGAGCTGTTGAAAAGCCTCCTCTTGCTCTACTGAAGTAGACCTACTAGGGAAAATACCATAATACCATCTCACTTTCAGACATCTGAATGTTCTTCCTGAAACCAGGAAGGTTTCTGTTTTCTTCAGACATGTGCAGCTTTACTTTATTCAATACAAATAGGGTAGTCCACCTCCCATTAAGGTCCGTGGAGGGACTTAAAAGGAGTGGGGTTCGCAAAACAGCCCTTATCCCTACTGCATTGTTTGAAACGGTTACTCAGGTTTCCATTTTTGACATTGTTTTCAAAAACACAAATATTTTTTAATGAAAGGAGTAAACTGAAATGTGAAATCCTTCAGATTTTCTTTTATCCTGGGTAAGGACAACTGAAGCAGGCAATAGCTCTAAAAAGTTGCATAGACCTGTTACAGTAAAAGACTTCTTTATAAGGAAAGTTAGAAAAAGTGGAGAATGGTAAAAAAGCGAAGAATAACAAATTTGTAGATGAGATGAGAGCATGAAAGAGGGAATATTAGTTAAGGAGAAAAGACAAAAAATGTGTGGAGGTTTTATTAGTGTGCAATCTTATTAGAATGAGTCACAGTTGAGCAATTTTGCCTTAGAGGAGTTCCTTTGATTCATGGTAAGAAACTGGGAAGATCTGGAACTGCAGAAAACCAAGAATTAGTGATGGAAAATACCAAAAGTTTAGAATTTCAGATTTAGGTGATTATTCCAAATGTTCTGAATTTTGTAGCATCATACTGTTAGATAGATTTCATACTAACATGTAGAGGTGGACAGTTTATCCCAAGACCACTGAGATAATTTCTTCAGTATTGGAGCAGACTGAATTATACCTGGTTGATTTCTCAGATGTTCTTAAAAATTTGCAAGGAAGGACATTCCATGCTATCCCTAGTCTGTTCCTGTATTTTATTATGTGCTCTGGTATGGATCACTGATAAACTGGGGGGATTCTGTTAACCAGCTGTAATTTTAATCTTGGATTAAAAACTGCTGGCCTACAATTTCATAGCTTCCTTATGTCTCATCTTCCAACTTTAATGATCTCTAAAATCACCCTTGCTGTCCCAAAGGTGGTCTCCCTGTTGTCATTGCGTTAGATAAAGCTAACAAAGGCCCAATAATAACTACTATTTCTACTTTAATGGCACTGGCACTATTTTACTTTCTTTATTTGAGGGATTGCTGACAGAGAAAAACCAAAAATGAAACAAAATTTAGATAGACTAGTATGTAAACCTCAGGGAAGTAGGATACCATGTGAAATTCAGGCAAGCATGCAGAAGTGGAACGGCAACACTTATAGCCAAAGCTCCTTTCCTGCTCCTGGGGGAAGTCAGACAGCAAGGTACAGCAGGGCTGGACTGTGTGTCAAAGGAGTGTTGTGGGACACAGCGAGTGGCTGCCAGTCCAAAACATCTGCCTTCTCCAACCACCCTCCCCACCAACACTCCAGATTCCCCAAGACAAACCTCCAAGATGCCCTGACAGGTGTACTTAGCAATACAGTGGAGAGTTAACATTGTGCCAGCAAGTAGCACAGACAAAGGGCCATGAGAAAATTACTGTTGAATCGCATGATCTACGCAAGTGTGGTATGCCCACCAACACCCAGGCCTGTGACATCCGTTTGTCATCTTTCCAGGAAAATGTTTCCAACACTTTAAAGTTTCCTGCACTTATTGGAGATTTTGGGTTTTGTGGCATTTATGTCCATTTACGTAACTTCTGTAAATCTGTTGCTAATTGTTGTATTTTCTTCTTTTATTCCATTTGTCCGATGCCCTTTGAGTGGTTTTAATAAAATCACATATTATGACTAACATTCGCTGTCCCCCATCAGAGAGTCCTTTTATGTCTCAAATAAATAAGGTCTGACAACTAGAGCCCAAGTCTTTATTCCCTACACACCCAAGTCTCCCATCCCTCTCATTGACATATTGGGATTCCTTCAGGATGGGGAAGGTGATGCTCTCACTGTGCAAGCCAGGACGGCATGGTATCCACATGGTAGTCAAATTTCTCATTCAGCTGGGACAATAAAGAAGCACTGAGACCCATTCTTCAAGATTTGCAAAGGAAATGCACTCAGAACACGTTCAGAAGCTCGATTGTATTTGTGCATTCTAAATAAATACCCCCTTTACACTGGTGTAAGATATGTATGAGAGGGAAAACCATGGACGGCTTACAGCAGACACTACTGCAGGGTTTTATAAAGAAATTACCTTTCTGGAACGGTTACTGTGTAACTCAGATATGTCCAAAAATCTAATTCACCAAAAATTGTATATGAGCATCTTCAGTGCTAATGGTTACAAAAGCAATTCTACTGAACAGTGCTAGTTTGCTGGGAGCAGAAATGGCTCTGTACTGAATAAAGCTGTTCCAGGAAAAGTTAATCCGCAAGTAGCTACTCTTTTTCATTTCCTTCATTCTCCTGTGTCTGAAGCCAGATCTGCTTGGCATTGCAGCAGCTGGCTTCCGAGATAAAGCTGTAAGATCTCACACAGGCGTGCTATGGACTCTGCGCATTCACAGATGTCAGCAGGTTTTGTATAACGCAGGGTCCCATCCATACTGGCCGACACTGATTTGACAATGCTGTGTATTTGCAAAGCCTCCCCTCATACAAACCCAGACTAATCACAGAAAGGGTCACGAAGAGAAGTGTGGAAGTCTGAAAGGCTGATGCCATCAAATCCCACAATTCCAGTAGTTTCCAGTACAACCATAAGCAGTGAGAATGTGTTGATCCCAGCAACAAGTTTGGGATGCTGGTCCAGAATACAGATTTCTTATTCCAAAGAGTATCAGTGCAGTATTTATATACTGATTCAAAGACAAATTGGCAACAGTAGTCAACAAATGAGTCTAAAATGGCTATTGCCAACAATTTATGTGACACATAATTTAACATATCCATCTTCTGCGGCCAGTATCTATCTCACTCAATTAAAATCTTTAAAATATCTCCGTTCACATATGTATAAGGCATTTTTATATGGTTATAAAAGATTAAATACTGAACAAAACTATACATTTCATAAAATATTCGTGGTTGCTTTATAGAGCAACACACATTACAATGTGGAAACACATTTTGATAATGTGGAAAAAGCAGATATTTTCATTTTAGTCCCTTAGTAAGGTAATTATATCTGCTTGTCCTGGGATCCTTTTGAAAGATGATGGTCAAAAAACCCTGATCCTGACATTTTAAAAAAGTAATTAAAAAATAAACCTCTAAGCCTCATTTCTGCAGAGATGCAAGTTCTTTCAAAACATGAATAAAATAAGATTAAAAATCAAAAGGGAAACAAAAAACATAAAGTGATTTTTTTAAAAGAAAAAAAAATTATGTTTATAATAACTGCAGTACTTTTGTGGCCTGGATCTTTATCTGAATGTCTGGCAACTTGGAAGAAGGAGATTTCTTTCAGAAGTTAGTTTGCATGCAGGTGTGTGTCTCACTCAGAGTGCCCTATTCCCAATTTCTTTATATGTTACAGTATGTTTTCCTTTAAAACAGTGCTTGGAGGCAATAAGTAATTCTGAAGCTAGTTAGAAGTCTGTGCTTTTAGCTACTTCAATTTTAGTATTTACCATTGTCTATTCAGAAAAATATAACAGTAAAAAGCAGCCCAAGGTCAGCATGTGCTAACTATTGTATAAGTAGAAATGTTAGTGCAAACATAATAAGGAAGGTAAAAAGAAATAGCTTAATCCACTGAAAAATACCTGTGATCTCCCAGCATGCTATCAAATGAAATGTGCTTTGGGTAAATAAGAAAACAGAGGAAAAACATCATCTTGTGGAACAGAACAGGTTGCCCAGAGCAGGCATTCTGCATGGCTTTGACAGCTACCTGCACCAGAAAAATGTTCTTTTGGTCTTGGCCTTGGGTAAGCTGAAGAGGTTATTTAGTTAATCTCACAAGCTAGCTTTCTAGTTAGTCTAAGACTAGCTTTCTTTTTTCTGGAACAGCTAAGGATCATCTGGAGCGTGATCTTATTGCTCTCTTTTTTCATAACTTTGTTTCATAGACTTGTTGTAAATTCCATATTTGCATTTTTCAAATAAATGTATTTAAATTCTGCCTAATATGAAACCAAATTTGCGTCATATGAGAGGTGTGGATGGAGCAGTCTTTAATATCAAACTGTGCCGCTCTTACTCTTGCAATGTCCTGGCCTCGGTCTAGCATATTAAGAGAACAAGAGAGTGCCTCTGGCTGTGCTGTAAAGGTCAATATAGACATTAGCAATGTGGGTGTCTTGTGCTGAGGATGTCAGGGCCACCAGTGAGTATGTGGCACCCATGAGTGCTCTTCACATCTGTTACCCACTGGCTGCTCAAGGCCTCTTCATGAAACAGGAGAAAATAGGAAGAACTGAGCAGCTAGCCCCACAAGAAGAAAGGAAGAAATGAGGAAGAGACAAGTCCTGAAGCCAGTGGGGAACACGAACAATTTAGAAGATACTACAAGAGAACAGAGACAACGGTGAGGCGGGCAGAAGGGAAGGACCAACTTGCACCTGGGCAGGATTGCATGAAGACAAGATAGAGATTTAGAGGGCGTGTGGGAGGGTCCTGCAAGACTACGGTACAAGGTGTAAATATGAGGCTGACAGGCACAAGGAACAATCCCACAAAACCAAGAAAGATAGTGAAAGAAATAAAGCTTAAGCCATCTGCAGTGGAACTGTTTTATTTTTTTTGCAGAGAAGGACTGCAGAACTTGGCAACTTTAGAGAGTTTGAGAAGTGGCCAAAAAAAGGCATCAGTAATGAACTTTGGGATACAGTCACAGAGAGAAGACTTACCTTGCAAGGTACTAACATGCAACTAGGCAAATAGGTTTCTGAGGTACAGCGTGGTTGTTTAGAGAAGCTTTGTAACAAAAATGTGAATAGAGATAAACGACACAAGCTCATGTAATTTCTTCACTTGATTTCAGTGTACAGGGAAATGACATAAAGAAGGGAGTGGCAATTGATAAGAAACTATAAGATGACAGAAGATTTCCAGCAGAAAGAAATAATTTCTATTGATGAGAATTACTATGCAAGTACATAGTCTGCCTCAGGAACTATGTATAAGAATACAGAATAAGAATTTAAAAAAAAATAAAACAACTGAAACATTCACATAGTAAATCCAAGCAGCTTGGAAAACAAAATAGAAGAGCTTAGTAAGAAATAGAAGAGCTTCAGTAATAGCATTGGGTGAGAAAATGGATATTACAGCAGAAAACAGTGTGCTAACGGTCATGACTAGAATGTAGGTGCTGGAGAATATGCACTATTCAGTGAGTATATGATCAAAGAGGCAAAAACAGTTGTTAGCATTTTAAGTTAATGTGTTATTCTGCACAAGAATGGGCGAAACAGAATCTTTTTGCACAAGGGAAGGAGGGTGAAGGAAGGAGGAGATTGTACTGATGCAGTCCTGGGAATCAGCCATGGCCCAGTACAGTGAGAGGGGGACAGAGCTCTCGTTAACATTATTACTAAAGGCAGACATCTGACAGAGAACAGTCTTATTTGGGAAGACCTTAATTTCCAGATAGAGATTGGAAAGTAAGTACAACTTTCTGCCAGGTGCAGTAAAAAGGTCTGGTGTCAATCTCAAGAGCTCTAAAGAAATATAATAAAAGCAAACACAACACAAGCTTTAAATGACCCCAACTGAGCTCCTCCTCAGAAATTTGTCAAACTAAATTAACCACTTGGGTACTTAAGAATGAGCAAGATTTCCTCACTGACAAGCCCTAACTTTTGAAAGAAAGGATTTAAAGAAACAAATATTTCTTAACAGAAAAAGTGAGAAACACTAAAACGATAACTTAGCAAAACCCAGCAATTCATGGTACAGAAACCTACCATCCATTTGAGAACTGTAGTAATCATAGAATCATAGAATCACTGAATCATTTGGGTTGAACGGGACCTTTAAAGGCCATCTAGTCCAACCCCCTGCAGTGAGCAGGGACACCTTCAACTAGAGCAGGTTCCTCAGAGCCCCGTCCAACCTGACCTTGAATGTTGCCAGGGATGGGGCATCTACCACCTCTCTGGGCAACCTGTGCCAGTGGTTCACCACCCTTGCTGCAAAAAATTTCTTCCTCATCTCTAGTCTAAATCTACTCTCCTTTAGTTTAAACCCCTTGTCCTATTGCAAAAGGCCCTGCTAAAAAGTTTCTCGCCATTTTTCTTATAAGCCCCCTTTAAGTATTGAAAGGCCACAATAAGGTCTCCCTGGAGCCTTCTGTTCTCCAGGCTGAATAACCTCAGCTCTCAGCCTGTCTTCATAGGAGAGGTATTCCATCTCTCTGATCATTTTTGTGGCCCTCCAACAGGTCTATGTCTTACCTGTGCTCAGGCCTCCAGATCTGGACACTCTTACCAGAGCAGAGGGGGAGAATCCCCTCCCTTGACCTGCTGGCTACACTTCTTTTGATTCAGCTCAAGATACGGCTGGCCTTCTGGGCTGCAAGTGCACGTTGCTGGCTCATGTCCAGCTTTTCGTCCACCAGTACCCCCAAGTCCTTCTCGGCAGGGCTGCTCTCAATCCCTTCATCCCTCAGTTTGTATTGATACTGGGGGTTGCCCCAACCCAGGTGCAGAACCCTGCACTTGGCCTTGTTGCAGCTCATGAGGTTCACCCAGGCCCATTTCTCAAGCCCATCAAGGTCCCTCTGGATGGTATCCCATCCCTCAGGCGTGTCAACTGCACCACTCAGCTTGGTGTTATCTGCAAACTTGCTGAGGGTGCACTTGATCCCACTGTCTATGTCATTGATGAAGATAATAAAGAGTACTGGTCCCAATACAGCCCCCTGAGGGACACCACTCATCACCGATCTCCATCTGGACATTGAGCCATTGACCCTCTGGATGCTCCATCCACTGGAGAGGCGTGGGAAGAGAGACTGCCAGTGAAGATTGAGGCGAAAAAGTTGTTGAGTACCTCAGCCTTCTCCTCATCTGTTGTTACCAGTCTGTCAGTCTTGCTCATCAGCGTGGTTATGCTTTCTTTGACCTTCCTTTTCTGGCTGACATACCTGTAGAAGCCCTTCTTATTATTCTTTTCATCCTTTGCCAAGTTCAGCTCCAACTGTACCTTGGCCTTACTGATCCCATCCCTACACAACAGGGCAGTATATCCCCAGTGTATCCCCAGGATACCTCTTCCTGCTTCCACTGCCTGTGCATTTCCTTCTTGTGCTTTTGTTTGACCAGAAGGTCTCGACTCATCCATGCCAGTCTCTTGCCTTCCTTTCTTGATTTCTTACACCTGGGGATCGAGAGCTCTTGCAGTCTGTAGAAAGTGTCCTTAAAGATCTGCCAGCTCTGTTCTGCTCCCTTGTCCCTGAGGGCAGTTTCCCGGGGAGTCCTTGAAGAGTTGGAATTTTGCTTTCCTAAAATTCAGGGTCCTGACTTTACTCTTTGCCTGACCCATATCCCTCAGGACTGTGAACTCCACCAGCAGGATCACTGCAGCCCAGGCTGCCTCCAATTTTGATGTCACCAATTAGCTCACTTGTGTTGGTGACCAACAAGTCCAGTATTGCATCCCCACTGGTAGAGTTGTCTATTACCTGTCTTAAGAAGTTATCCCCAATGCATTCCAGGAGTCTCCTGGATTGCCTATATTTCGCCATGCTACTTTTCCAGCAGATGTTGGGATGGTTGACGTCCCCCAGCAGGACAAGAGCCTGCAAATGCAATGTCTCCTGTATCATTGTTTTCACATGCGGCCAGCTGTTGAAATGAAGAGCCAATGAACCCTCACTCAGTTGCTGTTGTACCCCGCTCACACAGTAGGCACCCAGATCTCTCACCATCAGTGCATGCATAGCTTGGCAGAGCCCTAATACTCATCCCAAATGAAATAAACATGCCTGTAGGCTTGGGTGAGGAAACCAAGATTCAACTGCCTCCTCTAGGCTGCTACTGCTAGTGATCTTCAGGCAGTCTTCATTTGTCACTGTTTTTGGAGCAGAGCACTACTGTCATCCTGGTGCTCAGTGTGGAAAATGCATTTCTAAGCAAAACCATGTAGTGGCAGGACCTAAGGAAGAACTCCATGGAAATGGAATATTATTGAAGTAGAAATAGTAATGATCATTCAAGAGAGGGTGAGGAAGGGAGGAATAGCTGATTAGCACGGAAACTATCAGAAAAGGAGGCACTAAATGACAGATACCAAAATCCAGGCTCAGTCAAGCTTACAAAGTGTTCTAAAACTCCTAATAAAATGCTTACCTTTATAAAGAGTGCAAGGAAAGAGGAGCGTCAGTACATGATGAGAATGAATAACGTTGAAGTGTTATCATGCTGTGAAACAAACCTAAGTGAATAATTTGCCACAGGTTGTTGACCACCAAGGTGAAACGTGAGTGGGAATAGAAGGGAAAGCAAAACTCTTTTTTTAAATAGTTTAAAATAGTTGAGTTATAATATCACATACACATCATCATATCTCACTCCATATGTAAGGAACAGATAGATTAAATACTAGAGAGTAATAAATTATCATATATGAGTTGCATTTTGTGAGCAGAAAGAGTATCTGCCTTTAAACTGAATGTAAAAAAATGCATCGATTTTCTGAAGATTAATCATACCAGCCTATCCCAATACCTTTTTTTGATATTTAAAGACACCGGTGGTTTTAAATGTCATCCAGCAAGTACAAACCTACCTCTGATATTCCCATGGGAGACATCTGTACAGATACCCATGCATGTGAAATTTCTCAAGGGTGTTGAACATCCCTTGCAGAAGAAGGATCTACAAATCTAAATCAGTCATCAACACCACACAAGTATCGTGGATCTATTTGGCAACTGATGAAGCATTTGGACAGAGCAATTAAGCATTTTTAGGAATATAATGACATTCAGTAAGACGAAACACAAATTTGTGTTTATAGAGGCTATGACAGTTCTGTCCCTGAAAGGGACACATCCACTCTTGGAGATTTTCAAGACTGGATAAAGCTCTGAGTAACCTGGTCTGAAATCAGTGTAGACACTTCTTTAAACAGAGGCTCAACTAGACATCCTGAAGTCTCTTCCAACCTGAATTATCCTACTATATACCAGGAAGCCAACTCAACCTTTGGAAACCCTCTGATATATACTAAATGGCAAGACTGACAGCAATGCTATATATGCCACAGTTTCAGGTTTTGTATATCATGCATCATTCCTGAAAAACAATATAGAGCCTAAAACACTGAAAAGGTGGGAAAAATCAGAGAGACAAGAACACAGTAAACATTCCAGGCAAAGACATTGAAACCATAGAATGAGAAGGGCAGTTTCTATCTATATCTGCTTAAAATATTTTTAAGGTTTTTTTTTAAAGTGTTTACAGCAAAGAAAAACATTAGACATTAGGAAGCTTCAATCAGGAAAATTATTTGCAAGATCACACTGCAGATAAACCAGGATAGAATTCAGCTCTTCTCTCTTCACTTATTACTCTAAGTTTGGACTAATGCAAGTGAGAGGAAAACAGTGCCTTTTGTGGATGGCTACCTTAAAACATGTTAATGCTGCTATTCTTTAAAATTCTTCCTTTTTCTTCCAGGTAAATTATTTAAGAGATGCCATTTAGTAGGTGCTGCAAGAAAAATGTGATGATATATCACAGATTGCGTGAGCAACATGATGCTGAGGCTACACCTTGAGCAAGAACATAAACAAGATGAAACATAATAGTGGCCCTGTTTTGTGGGTTCCACCATTGGTTTCACTGGCAGATACATACCCTGCTTGCATGCAGAAGCAAGAGTTTATGATCCATTCTGAGTACAAAAGCGTTTGAATTAACATGCAATCAACTAAAATTTCATAAGCAACACAAACATTCTGAAATGCAAGATGAGCATGTAATTTATAATAGATCATCTCCATGATGATGGCATGTTATGTCTTTCTTACCCCATATTTAACATTTAATCATAAAATTTTGTAAAAGTTTCTAATTTCCTTATTATATTATACTAAGTGAAATGTGATGCATTGATAAACTTGAAACACGAGGATTTATTTACATAGGCTGAAAACTTTGTAGTGATTGTAAGCTTATGTGAAACATGTTGATCTTTGTTCAGGAGAAAGAGAAAGAAAGTGAGAGAGAAAGAAAGAAAGTTAAAGCAAAGTGAGAGAAGAGAAGAGAAGAGAAGAGAAGAGAAGAGAAGAGAAGAGAAGAGAAGAGAAGAGAAGAGAAGAGAAGAGAAGAGAAGAGAAGAGAAGAGAAGAGAAGAGAAGGAGAAAATGAGGAAAAGGGGGGAAAGGGGGAAAAAGAGAAAAAGGGAAAAAGGGAAAAAGGGAAAAGGGAAAAATAAAAGAACTGGACTGGAATCAAACCTGACATGTTCAGCTATCCAAAAATAAGCAGAAAGTTCATAAAGCAAATCTTATTGACAGGAACAATAATGAACAGTAAAAACACCCTGAAAATTACATAATGCTTTCATTGTTTTATTGGTTGAAGAAGGAAACTGAAACCTTTTAAGTTCCTTTTTCTTTTTCCTGTCTGTTCAAAGTCAAAATTAACCTGAATCTGGATTGAAGAAGGTTTGAGTAGAAAAAAGAGAAATACAGAGATCAAGATATTTACCCAGTGGTCATACTTTGTCCCTTCCTGATCTTTTGGAGGCATATCTGAAGACGACGTGGGACCTTTTTGTAGTTGACTCATTTCCAGTTTGAGATGGTTGGTCAGTGATATCAGTGAGTGGTCGTGCCGCTCTGTGCCAATTACCCACCACAATGTCAGTGGAACAAGCTGAAGTAACATCTGGATTTATCAGAGTAAAAGCTTTTAAATCACAATGCTTTTACTCATACAAAAAAAACCCCAAAAAACAAACAAAAAAAACAACCCCACAAAACCAAAACTTTGGGAGAAAACTTAGTCCTTTGAAGTCAGCAGGAGCTTTTGCCATGACCTTGAGTGGAGCCAGGCTTTTATTCTTTCCACTGTTTCTTTTTCCTTCATTACAGTGCCAGACTCTTCAGGTGTGCCACTGTTCTTTGTATCATCACTCTTACTGTTATGATGAGTGTGCAACAACCTCTGCAGGACACTGCGTTGCTATATGATATGGCACAGAAGACATGGCCCGTCCTTAAGGGAGATTAGAAAGAGGCACAACGAATATTTCGACACATCAAAAACATAAAAATAGAAACTGCTATGCTCAGTGATGTACTCAGTTACTTACCATATACTGTTAATATAACTGGAGAGAGGGGGCCTGTTATATTTTAAAATTAAACTATTAACTTCCCACTGGGAGGGACATCAGCAACTTGTCAGGGAAAAGATGAGGAAGTTGGAGATGAGAAAACAACAAACAAATTGAATTAAAAGAACAATAATTAAAACTAAATCACTTCTGGAGGCCCATATTTTTCCTAAAATATTTCCACAGGCAAATCTAGATATTCCTTAGGCTTCTATAGCTGATATGCAGTTGTAATGGAGGGTGAGTCCTTTCATGCAGCTGACTAACATGTGGGAGTGCTATTGCTCTATGCTATGTATTGATGCACTCTTCTGTCTTAATTCTTCAGTTCATGACCCTGCCCTTACAAACAGTGACCCCTGAATGGCCAAAAGGCTCAAATTCGTGGGTCTTCTGTATTGTATTTGGTCATCCCCAAATCATTTTCAGGTGAGTATCAAATTACATCTATAGATATTTATCTAGAAGATGTTCCCATACTATTTGTGAAAGTGTTTCTTGATCTTTGTCTCACAGCAAACATGCACCCAAAGGAAATGCTTTAAGTTGACTTTTGTGGTGCCCACCACACTAAACAAACGCTTACTAAGTTGAAAAATAAGTGCATATAAACCCATTTCAGATTGTGATCAGCCATTGCAGAGCCTTTAAATAACTTTAACTCTTTATATGGCATTTTTTTCATTATTCTAAAACCCCTTTCTCATCAGAAATTAATTTTGAAAGCGTCTCAGGGAGTCACAGACTTCTGGGACTGATGTTTACATTCCTATGCGGTGAAGTTCAAAAGTTATACTGATGTCATAGAGACTACAACTGTTCTAAAAAATATTTTACTTTAACTGGTTATATTTTCACGTCAGAAAGTTTGATCACTGTGGTAATGTATTTGCTAATGGTGCAAAATCAGGCCCTATGTTCTTACATGTTTGTTGAAGTTCCCTCAAAATTTTGTCCTTGGACATTCGTTTGACTAAGTTTGGACATTCCCTTGAGAATTGCTGCCTGGAATAAAATTGAGATTTTGGACTAGTAAGGGAGGGAAGAAATAGTGTGTTTAATGTTTATTATATGCCAAAAGGCATTACCAAAGTACAGAACTAAATGATAATCAGTTAGGACAATCTGAATATCCCAAAGATTTATTTAATGGAACATAAAGGTCAAGCACATTAACTGTCCTTGAGCAAGTACTGTGGGCAATCCTGTTTTCAATCCCTGAGAAAATTAAGACTGGAATTTTTCTTTTGTTTGAGGAAATCACATGTGAGTTTCCTACATAGATGTTTCCTCCAGGCTTTAAAGCAGGCCTAAAACTATGTACCTTGAACACAAACAGTTTGTATGGACCCTTTTTCACCCAAGCCTAGACATTTCTTAGGGCCAGGGTCTTTATGTCATGCTGTCCCTACATTTAAGGTCTTGAGTTATTTAAGTGTTATTTTTAATAAATTCTACTAGATATGTATGTATGATATGGAGAACTGACAGGCACTTCTGCTGAAATTTGTTTTATCAGGAAACGCCCAGTTAATACAAAGAAAAGCCCTTCAGTAGGAATGCCTTGTTTTCCATAAATAAGATGTCAAGGTCATGATAGCATACAGTTTTTCCTTCCACTTTTTGACCTGATTCATGTTGACAACAACAAAACAATAATTTGAGAATTGTCATAAAATGGGAAATGTGGATTCTTGCCCAACTGTAATGAACAAATTTCTCTGTTGTCATTGCCAAAATTAACAACTTTCATAATTAGGAAGGCTGTTGTATAATTTGCTGTTGGGAGTGTCTGGCATCCTATCTCTACCAAAACAGGGAGAAACAAATTTCCCTCTCCAGCGTGTTTAGTGGTATAAGTGCAGTGACTGCAAGAGTTTCAAGCATGACTACTATATAACCAAAAGGAAAGCCTTATGCCCTTATCATAGCTCACATTTTAGGAAGAGATCAAGCTCCACCTTACCACCAATTAAGCTTTTTGTCAAAATTATGCTGTTGCAGAACTTCATTCCTCTGCTGCTGAGACATTTTTCTTGTAATTCCAAATCTGTTTATTACGCATAATTTTTTTACTTCTTTTTTCTTGTTCCAAGATAGTTTTTAAATTGTTTCTTTTCCCACCCCTGTGTTTACCAACTCCACTGTATTCACAAGAAATCAGCCTCTCCTGTTGTGCTGGTTTTGTCTGGGATAAAGTTAATTTTCTTCATAGTAGCTAGTATGGGGCTATATTTTGGATTTGTGTTAAAAACAGTGTTGATAATACAGAGAGGTTTTAGTTATTCCTGAGCAATGTTGACACAGTGTCAAGATCTTCTCTGCTTCTCATACTGCTCTGCCATAAAGAAGGTTGGAGGTGCACAGAAAGTTGGGAGGGGACACAGCTGGGACAGCTGACCCCAACTGACCACAGGGATATTCCATACCACATGACATCATGCTCAACAATAAAACCAGGGGGGAGGTTGGCAGGGGGGCCACTGCTTGGGGACTGTCTGGTTATTAGTTGGTTAGTGTGAGCTGTTTTCATTTGCATCACTTGCCTTTCTTGGGTTTCATTTCCCTTTGTTATTCTCCTTTTTCATACAATTTTTTTTTTAATTATTAAATGGTTTTTACCTCAATCCATGAGTTTTCTCACTTATACACTGCTGAATCTCTCCCTCATCCCACTGGAGGCAGGGAGTGAGTGGCTGTGTGGTGCTTAGTTGCCGGCCGGGGTTAAAACATGACATCTATAAAACGGGATTTATAATCCTTCAGTTACTGCTGATAATCCTTTTCTTCATTGTTCCTCTTCATCTTTCTTGAACAAAGTTCTCCAGAATTGAACACATCATTCAAACTAAGGTTTCCACAGATGTTTTGTCAATGACTTTGATACTTCCCAAACTTTTGGCAAATTCCCATTGCACCACTGTACATTTGTCTTTTTAGTAACCGTTTTGCATTGACAGCACGTAGTCCTCTTGTACTGGACAAATAATGCTAGGTCTTTCTCAACATTTCTAACTGCTCAGCTCCTAGTTGCTACCAGATGTTATTATTACTGTTTTTTTAGGTTATTTGGTTTCATCCCATCTCTGCAGGTCCTCAAGGTCCTCTTATTCTTTAATGTGATATCGTGCTGTATTGGTGATGCCTCAGTTTTCGAGAATTGTGTTTCTTTTTTAGCACAAAGCTAATATTTGTCCAAATGGAGAAGCCAGACTTACACTTTTAAACAAGATAAATCCCCAAACAAACAAAATGAAACCCCAGACTGTTGTCAGTAGAACACTATTTGTAACTCTTGCCAGTTTAATGGTTAACCTTTCACATGTACCTATTGTTGTCCCTTTGCAAGCAAACTTCTTACCTGCCCTATAGTTTCTGCAAAGATACTTAACCCCAAGGCAAAGTAGAAGAGACATAGATAAAATAAATCTGGTAGACAATGCATTAAAGTATTAGGCTGGTTTAGCATATCTACTTTGGGTAAACTTAAGTTGTGTTTTAAACCTTTTTCTGTTTGTTTCCCTCTCTTTCAAGTCCAAAGCCAAATCAAAGTAGTGAATCTGGTTAGGCCGAGAAGCGCATTGATGCAACTATACTACTTTCAGAAACTAAAGAAATTCCTCCAAACAGTGCTGTACCATACTTTAGCACACAGATGCAGCGGTCCATTCAGAATTTAAGGCTCTTTACACCTGTAGAGGGTGCATATACATTTAGGCACTTTGCAGAAGAAGGTGGCAGTTAGGCACCTAAATAAAAAATGGAGAGCCAAAAAGATCTGCTGGGCTGACAGATAACTCTGGAACTATGTAAGTAACTCAAGTTAACAATTCAATAGCATGCCAGAAGAGTTTTTGAAGCTGCACCTCTAATTCAAGACACCCTGTTCCCAAGGGAGAGCTCCTGGCATTGCCAGGCAAAGGCTCATGGTGCCTTGTATCCATTCTCTGGAGGAATGAACCAGAACATCTTTTTTGTTCATTTTCCCTTCCTTATACTTTTAACAGAAGATTTTCCTAGGTAGCATAATGCCATCATTTGTCTTAATTTAAAAATATGTCTTAGAAGGAGCTTTTGTTTGTTTGGAGGGGTAGGGTATGGATGATGCGAGTTTTCCTCCACCGTACACGTTATGTTGCTAAGTGACATTTAGCAATGAATATTGCATGTTGCTCCTGTTTCTCTGAGCCAGCAGCATTTTGTTGCTATGTTCCAGATGTAAGTGTAGTGAGATGTCAGCCCTATAAGGATCTGCATTTGAACTGAAGGAGAATGAATGATTAGCAATATCTTCAATAGCTTTATTGGTATCAAAACTGATATATTCTTAGTTATGAAACTCATTTTATTGGCAGCTTCTAAACAGAATTTCTCAAAACCTTTCATTTTTTAGATGTTTTGAATAATGAGACCAATATAAATCTACTTTTAAAGACATATATTTTCTGAAGTAAACAAAAAGGGAAATTCCTGTCTTTTTTTTCTAAACTTCCTCTTTTCTGTATGAAAAAATAGGTTAGAAATTCATAAAAGACATGCACACACTGCAACACAAAAAAGGTACTGAAGACTGTTTGTATTTCATAACCCTGTTCTGAAAATAAGTACGTGGATAGATATTTTGGTCTCTCTGAAATTTTATGTATGATAGCTCTCTCATATTGTGAATGTGTCTCCTTATCCAGATGAAAATATTCCATTGTTCCAACTCTTAAGCAGCTTGGGGCATGTATTATATCTTGTGCAGTGAACATCTCTTTAAATATATTCAAAAACATGCCTAGAGCCCTGGGACCCAAAGTGTATGCTGTGATTTTTAAAATGTTCATGTGCCAACATCATGACATAATCAATAAACCAAATAGATGTATTTCTCCAGCATGAATCTTTGTTTGTGTTACAGCTATGAAGCTACCAGAGATCCTGAATAAGGACAAGCAAGTAGAAGTCTTGCAAAAAGCATACCAAGTGATCAAAATGTTACTTGAAGTCTTAACTGAGTCCTTAGTTCCTATCCTCATACAGGAAGGGAAAAGAATTTCAAAAAGTGCCATTCCACACTTCAGTAGGTCACTTTATCCGCCTGACTACATGCTGGTAGTCCAGAGTCTCCTTGCTCTTCAAGTCTGAGTAAGCACTGTCCTTTTACCCTTTCACAGGAGGAGGTGCAGCTTCCCTCAGGCTTTCTGATGCCACACTCCCAGTGCATTTATTCCAATACTTGCTGCCTGTGTCATCCACCGGTGTGTCACAGGTGGCAAAACTTTTGCTGAACTTTATGTTCAGTGCAAAGAGTCAGGACACTCAGACCACTCTCAGTGAAGTTTTCAGGACTTCAAAGTCTAAAATGTGCGCTTAGCTCAGCACCTGCAGAGCAGGCTTTATGAAGTTCATCTGACTGTTTGTGGTTATGAAGATGAGTATATGAATATCTCACTTTGGCCAGGCCAGGGCCCTTTAGCTGTAAACTAGCTGAGAATACATAACTGGGCAGAAACCACTTCATGCAAAATGCACTGAGGAGCCTTCTTTTCCTTGTATATTGCCTCTAGATCTGTAGCAGATGACAAATATATCCATATCTCTTTGATCACTACAAAAACAAATGTGTTTGTCTAAAATCTATTGCAGGGCAATAAAAGAGTATTTTAAATGTACTCAATCCAAAATCTTATCAGGCAGGAAAGTGGAATGATCCATTTACTTCATGCTCTTTTTCTGTAAAAAGTCTTGTTTCTGGAAATAAATTGTGCTTAAGAGGAAAAAGGTACATAAATTGACCAATTTAGCAGCACTGGTCAGTTTAGGAATACAGTAACAAATTCTTATTCTCCTAATTTAGTAAGAGATAAAGTGTTCTGTTTTCCTGGAAAAGCAGCAACATAATTAAGTGAAGAGAATAAAAATTAATGGTTTATTAAGAGAAAGGGAAGAAAAGGGATTTTTGACACTGTGCAACTGTGCTTGCAGACCAAAACACTTCTTTTTAAATAAATGTGGGTAAGGGATTGACATTGAGTGGCTCACTGTAAGGAGTACATCATAATTTGTACAGGTGTTACAATGCAAAGGGCCAGGCTGTGTGAAGTGAGTCATTGCTTGACCCCCTATTAGGTGACTGCCCAAAGCTTTCTTCTTGAACACACACCACTTAAAGTCACTGGTCAATGTCTACTTGTTCTTACGCACAGATGTGTGTAGAGCGTCTCTTGAAAAGTCTGATTTCTTTCCTCCAACTGCAAAGATTCTCACCTTCTGCTAAGGACTTCATCTGTTTTGTTACTGGCATCAACCAAAAAATGATTTAATTCTGAAAGCTCACTGTTCTGAAAGAAATCTGAAATAACTTCTTTCCTTATTACAGGCAAGATTGGTCCCTGCTTCACCTTGTGGGACATGAGCTTTGTTTTCTTTGATTTTTCTGTATTAGGGGCAACTTTCTTTTGCTATTTTGTCAAAATTTGTACTTTCCAACTCCCTAGTTGCAAGCCACAGTACAAATAAAGAGCAGGTCTTGGCCAACCTCTTTTAAAGACTTTGTTCTGCTATATGGATTACCTCCACACAGCAGTGAAGTAAAGCATTAAATATGTGTAAATGCCTGTAGGCAATGAACAAAGTGGTAACATTAGCCTATAATTGCATTGGGCTGCTGTTTTTGCTCTACATTGCTATTTTCACAAAGTAAACATTTAGATCCAAAACCTGACCCTGCTGTAGAGTGACTCCTGGGACTGCGGAGCTAATACAGTCCTAAGCATACTGCAGGGACTGGATGGGATAAGGAAAGTATGGATGTCCTACAGAGAAACAGCGTATCTCATACCTTGAGGCTTAGCTCTATTAAGGCTTCAAAGAGGAAACGGTAGTCAAGAACTGTCTTTTGAAAATAAGGTAGACTAAAGTGACCTACACATACACAAAGGAATTTATTCAGGCTTTTCAGAAATTACACAAGTGACCAAGTGACTTTGCATCAACGTTTAAGAACTGTGGTAATCTAAACTCTGGCTAATATGTTTTCTAGGTATGAGAGCTAATGTATTATATTTGAATTTTATTAATGTTATTTAAATAACCACTGGAAGAAAACACTTATAGCTTGTAACCGTTATAAATATTGTTGCATTGTAAACAAATGCCCTGTTCCTAAAGAGAGATGTAAATCAAGCGAGGCCCATATGAGTCAATGCAATAATAATACCTCCACCAAACTTTAGAAGGTCATTATTTTTAGAATTCAAGTTTTCCATCCCTTGAGAACCTTATTCCTACATCCTAAATCAAAATCACCAAACACATCCCAACAGTTTATTCTTTAAATATACCCTTCATTCCTTCAATACTTATAAAAAGAACATTGCTTCAAAGCTGAGCCAAAAACCAAAACAGTCCATATTCCAAAAGTGAAGTGAGGGAAATAGATTCTTGTTCAGGAATTTGTCCAAGTAGAGTTGAGTGCAGTACAGCTGCAACATAATAAAAAGCAATGCTGAAATCCATGGCTAGCCTTTCCTCTGTGCTACAGACAGTGCCAGAGCTCTTAACTCTTCAGAGACTCCTTGGGAGATGTAGCACAATGGTCATCTGGTCATTAAATAGAATACTATGCCTGTGGCTATGCAAAACCTACGTAAAGCAGCTCTACAAGAATTCCAGAGGAGATCCATAGACTGAATAAGCTGCAATAACTCAGTGTGGTGGGTTGACCCTGGCTGGATGCCCAGTGCCCACCAAAGCCGCTCTATCACTCCCCTCCTCAGCTGGACAAAGGAAAGAAAATATAAGGAAAAGCTTGTGGGTCGAGATAAGGACAGGGACAGATCATTTGGCAAATACCATCATGAGCAAAAAGACTTGACTTGGGGAAAATTAATTTAAATTATTACCAATCAAAATCAGAGTAGGACAATGAGAACCAAAACCAAATTTTAAAACACCTTCCTCCCACCTCTCCATTCTTCCCGGGCTCAACTTTACTCCTGATTTTCTCTACTTCCTCCCCTGAAGCAGCACAGGGGGATGGGGAATGGGGGTTGTGGTCAGTTCATCACACGTTGTCTCTGCTGCTCCTTCTTCTGCAAGGGGAGAACTCCTCACACTCTTCCCCTGCTCCAGCCTGGGGTCCCTCCCACGGGAGACAGGCCTCCATGAACTCCTCCAGCGTGAGTCCTTCCCATGGGCTGCAGTTCTTCGCGAACTGCTCCAGCCTGGGTCCGTTGTGGGGTCACAAGTCCTGCCAACAAACCCACTCCAGCATGGGATCCTCTCTCCATGGGGCCACAGGTGCTGCCAGCAGCTTGCTCCAGTGCAGGCTTCCCACGGAGTCACAAACTCCTTTGGGCACATCCACCTGCTCTGGCACAGGCTCCTCCACCGACTGCAGGTGGAGAACTGCTTCACCATTAACCCCCATGGGCTGCAGGGGCACAGCTGGCCTCACCATGTTCTTCACCATGGTCTGCAGGGGAATGTCTGCTCCGGTGCTTGGAGCACCTCCTCCCCCTCCTTCTTCTGACCTTGGTGTCTACAGAGCTGTTTTCACATGTTCTCACTCCTCTCTTTAGCTGCAATTGCTGTTGCACTGGATTTTTTTCCCCCTTCTTAAATACATTATCTTAGAGGTGCTACCACCATCGCTGATGGGATCAGCCTTGGCCAGTGGTGGGTCCATCTTGGAGCTGGCTGGCATTGACTCTATCAGACATAGGGAAGCTTCTAGCAACTTCTCACAGAAGCCACCCCTGTAGCTCAACCACTACCAAAACTTTGCCATGCAAACCCAATACACTTAATTAAATTCAAAAATAAAAGAGAGAGTCAAAGAGAGGGGAGATAGTCAAAGAGAGATGTAGACCACAATTTTGTTTGAGTTTACAATTCTGAAAGGTAACTGGCATGTTTGGCCATAGTGCATGTCACCACACAGAATGAAATAAGATAGTCATTCACACTGTGGGTCTTCATAATTTATTCCTCATTTGGTGAAAATTTCCTTGAATCATTTTAGTATGTAACGGTGGTTATGTTCCAAGGCATTTTGGAGGAGTCAAAGAGCAAAAGGAGGAGAGCAAAAGGATTTGAGGTGGAATGGCATGTTGGGTTGTTTGTTCTGTCCTTTGATTGTGCCTATTTAGTTAAGGCATCAGATGCTTTGGTTTGCTTTTTTGTAGCATACAATTATTGTGGGAAAGCTACGTCAAATAAGTGAATGTTTTCCTTTGATCAAAAAGGCGATGAAATATGTGGCCATTCTGATGTGTTCTGGGGCTAAGCTCGCCAGCACAGCTGCTGATCAAACTCTCATGAGTCCCACAGATAACTCAGATCCCTGGTACAAGGTTGTTTTAAGGAAAATCCATTGGTTCAGTTGGTTGAATTGGTCTTAGAATTCATTTTGTCTGAGGGCATGCCATATCCTTAATTTCATTTAGAAGATACTTGCTGGCACCTGCAACAACCTTTAGCTGCAACTTCAAGGTCCTGTTTTTGACAGGGTTTGAGGTTTTTTGTAAATGTTTACCACAAAGGGACTTGAATGACAGAACTGCATCATCAGGACTAAATGAGAGGAATGACAGAAATTACGTATTTAAACAATATGCACTGAAGAAAGGGACATGAGACATGTTTTTACTACAGGTATTTACTACTCAGGTTTTCAACATAGATCTGTCATACCCAAGATAGTGTCGAAATACAGAACACTTTCAAGTCTAGTATATACATATACATATACATGGTATTTAAATTTCAGTGGCTGGTGTTCAGCGGTCTTTAATTAATTGGAAATTAGTGAAACTTTTTGGGAATATCTTTCAGAAATTGGTAATGGAAATGAAGGAATATGGAAAAAAGTTTTGACTGGAGTTTATGTAGTTCTGTTCATGATAAAAGCAAGGAAAGAGCAAACATCAATTTGTCATCTGCAATAGAAGAGAAGTGTGATGGTAGGCCAAAGGGATACCAGACTTCCTGGGAATTTGAACAGATTTCTTTTGGAACTGGTATTTGTTTCTTATCCTTGAAGTGAGTTTTGGTGCAGAACTCAGACCGTCGGTGATGTAACTGTGGTCTGCAGTGACCTTACAGCTTTGTGTGTCATAAATGGCCTTGAGTGTTGTACCTCCTACTGGTTAGACTGTAGATTGTCTGCTCCACAGTAGCAGCTTGGAGCCATTGCTACATGACTGCAGAGATAAAGTACATAGTTCTTAGACTAATAATGGGAGAAATACTTGAGAATGAAAAAGATTGAAATACATGATGCTGAACTTCAGCAGAAAATGAGGAAACGTCCCATGTCTGCCCATTGCATTGAATACATATCAGGTATATCTCTATTGTGTTGCTACTGTTATTACAATTATACATTTTATAACTATGGTTCAAAGGGATCAAAGTCCCATTGTGCTTGATATAGTACAAATGAGTAACCAAGAAGGCCATCCTTGTCCAAGAAAATCTATAAACTGAGACACAAGGTTCAGTAACACACGGACAAATAGACTAAGGTGTCTGTCTGATGCAACGAAAACATGGATCTAGCTGAGGGTAAGGTTATGCCTGAGGGCACTGTAATTGCAACATCAAGAGTCCAGACAATATGAGATCTCTACATACAGAACTCTGGTTCATGAATTTAGCTCTTACCTAATCAGGACAGCACCTAGGCCTGAGCTTAGGTTAACACAACACAGAACATACTCTGAAGTGGATGGTACACCTGTGTGCTGATGTGACTTGGGAAACTCTTCCAAAGACAGGCTGCAGTTTCTATCTGAAGGCAAGGACAACATTAACAGCAACAAGAAATAAATACACTGAAGGCATACTGTTTCTCTTTTTGTCAAGTGGATCTAATTGTTAAGTTTTACCTCTGATTATCCTGTGGCCTTGAGCAATATCAAAGACTTGTTAGTAACCAACAGGTCAAGACTTCTGTCATACATGATTTGATGATAGATCAGAGTTAGATACAAGCTACAGGTACGACAGGCAAAGAAGGAAAGAACAGAAGAAAAAATAGAACCTTCTTTTTATGCAACCATGCTATGCCAAACCCTATCTTGCTGTAGTACTTTGAAAGCTGGTTTAAATTATCTATAACTATGCAGCAACATTCTACAAAATCGTTAACTTATTTAACACTTTCTGTAAAAGGTGCTGCATCATTTCTCATTTCTCTTAAGAACACTTGAAACTGATTAAACTCCTCCCTTGAGAAGCTAGTTTATTTTATTTTGTATTTTAATTTATTTCACTGTATGAGTTGTAATCAAGACTTGTTTTGATTTTCCAAACTGTATTTTAAAACCAAACGTGAAGTAACTTGTGGATGGCTTGCAAAATAGTAAAAATGTGTTCCATTAAGAAAAAAGAAGTATTGTGTAAAGTTCATGCACCACAGAATTAACCATTCTTCAGCAAACCTTCTGAAAGTAAGTATGATCAAAGCATCCCAAAGGTCAAGTGTTGTGAGATGATGGTAAAGCTTTAGGGCCTACAAAGTCAAGAGAATGTGAATGACTGCATAGGCGTAAATGATCATCTTATCTTACATAATTGCCTCTTAAAAATTTTGACTGCAGATTTAGTGTAGTTGTGCTAGCCAAATTTTTGAACTTCTGGCAAATGAATCTCTTCCAAGAATGCATGCTTTATTTTTATTAAAAATAAATGTAAATCTCATTCAATTTAAAATTATGCAACCAAATGTCATCACATTTCTCACGGCCCTTGTCCTCATTGGGACTGTGCACGGGCAATGTCTAAAGTGAAAATCTTTTTTGAGTTAAAAATAATGTTTATTTCTTCTCATGTTAAAAAAAAACCCAAACAAACAACTTTTGAGTCTAACTTTTGTACAGAGCTGATTCTCGCCAGCTATCTTGGCAAGTGTATCTCTTCCAAGAATACATACTCAGTGCCACTTGTCCATTAGGCTCACTAGAAGTGAGCAAATATCGTACCACTGAGTCAATGGGCCAATAGAACATTTCAAACTGCTCCAAAGAGATAATTGACCAGCTGAAAGTGTAAGGTAACACTAGAACTGAGATCACTGAGTAATGTGATCTCATTCTGAATGTGGGTGTTTTATTTGTTTGCTTTTTGGGGGTGGGTTGGAATATGTATAAGCCAAGATTTGATTACCAAGGACGACAAGTGGGGAGAGGGAGTAGGGAGAGAGGCCCAAAGGAGTATGTTTAAATAGAGATGAGCCGAGATCAGACATTTTATATGACTTTCCTGTAGAGAAATCAGGAGGTTGGAAGTAGAAGAGGGAGGATAGAAAAAGGTCAAGTCCCCCAGCAGTATGTCTAAACATTTTTCATTTTCTCCCATAGTATTTGGGAAGCAGAGTGAGGGCAAAGTTTTCACTGCCTTTATTTAGGTTCTCCCTGGCTTCAAAGATTGGCAAGTTCTTACTATACTTTTACAAAACAGACTGCTTTTCAGGCAGGTTTTCTCAAGTTCTTGCTTTATGAGTTTTGGAGAAAGATTCTGGCCAGAGATGTTCAGAAGAAAAAGTGTTTGCAGTCTTTGGAGGTTGTTAATTCCTGGAAAAACTTCTGGCAAACTCCAGCTCACCAAAATTTCACAGAAAATGTTTGTTAGAATTTGACCAGTTTAAATGAGTGTCTTGTGTTGGTGTCTTTACCTAGTGGAAGTTCGAATCGTGCTTGGTTTTACACACAAAGTCAAGCAATGCTGCCAACATATACAGCCCTTCTTCTCTCTGAAATATTTTATTTATTTACTCTGGAGTCTGAAGACAGCTTGGAGACATGTCTCTTGCCAGTGGTATTTGCAGTGGTATTCACAGAGTTGTCCTCTAATTTTTAGAGTCAGTTTGCACTTATTTCTTAGACTTATATAGAGATTCAATGTTTAGTAATAACTCTCCTAACCATGTCTGAGGTTGCCACCATTGTTCTGCATGGACACTGACCTGGCCGTCAGCCTCCAACATTAGAAGGTTTACTAGACTGCCATGTAAAACCGCCTTATACCTAGAAAGTAAAGAGGACATGAATAGAGTGGAATCTTTATTTAAAAATACAGATCAAGAATCTACTGCTTCACATGTCATAAGTAATTATAAGGATTGGAGGATGGCAAAAGTTATTTTGAACAGCAGATCCCTGTGACTGCTGCAGAAGCAAGTTGGACGCATAATCTTTTCCAAGACTGTAACAGGTTCCATCATGAAACTAAATAGGGCTTGGGCATGGGTTGTGATCTTTTGCTTCCCACTACTGACATCTGAAAGCTCTGATCACTAGCATGTTCTTGTAGATCCCAGCTGAAATACTGTCACAACTGGCATATACTCATCTTTCCTTGTGTTGAAACAGCCTAAAACATCTTCTTCCCATGAGCACTGACAGAGAGGTATTAGATGCCTCCCTCAGCCTCCATCTTACTAAGATAAACATACCAATCTCATTCTTCCCATAGAGTGTCTCGCCAGTACTCTAATCAAACTAATAGACCTTTTCTGTGTTTCATCCATTTTGAATGGGATTTTCAGAACGGCAGTATTTTCCAGCAGTGACAGATTTAGTTTCTGCTCTTGAAAATTAAACCATTGGTGAATTATATCTTGCAACAATGAACCCCATAGTTATTCATTTAGGATGTGAGGAAAGAGCCTTCCAATTTGTCCCAGTCTGTAAGCAACATGTAACACAGTGCTTTTGAATGTGACGGCATAAAAAAGAATATTCATCTGCGAAAGAACAGTACAGAAGTTTTTGTGTGCATTTGTGTGTGTGCAGTCTAATATATGTCATATTCTGAAAAGCTTCCTTTAAGGTATAGTTTAATCATAAGTGGAACTGGAACTACATTAATTTCTGGTGGGAATTTGTGAAAACTAGTGGAATTGCAAAAAATTAATTATTCCTCAAATATTATTTAAGAATTCAAATAATTAATTACTCTTGGCTTTTAATTTATATGAAATACATAAGTATGATGGCAAACAGCTTCAAATAAGCCTCCTATTCCAAATAGCCTTGCCAATTTATAACAGCTGAGGATCTGTCCCTTTCCTGCTCAAACACATAATACTTTTAAAAACTTATAATCCACAAGACAACAGCTCCATACCAGGAAAATGAACTATCCACCAAAATGGAAAATAAGAAAGAAAGAAGGAAAGAAAAACAAATCTGCTTTACAAGAAGAAAACGAGACATTCCTAAAGCATTTCAGGATGACCACACACCAAGTGAAAAAAAAGACGGTTTAAAATGCCTGCCCCACACAAAGGATAACTCCACTTGGCAGAATACAGAACTATCTCCTTTTACTAAGAACTACTCACCAATCAGTCAACACCACTTTAACTACTTTAAGTATTTTTCCACCTTTCACAGAGTACATCAAAAGTTCAACACATACTACCAGCCAAGTAGAATATTCAGTAAGCTATATATATCCACATATATAGACGCACACACACACAAACACAAACGCATAGAACATCAGGTATTCCATTTTGAGAAAAATAAAATCCAGACATTGACAGTAACTGTATGACAATGACCATCTCCTCATTCATTAAATTTCTCACTTTTTAAAAGTTTCAGGTAGAAAACTATGGAACATTTGCCTTTCCAGTCTCATGTTGCCAGCCATATTCATATACTCACAAACAAAACTTCAGGCAGTCTCAGAATCATCAGCGTTGCCTACTGTGCAGGTACACCTACTTACCTATTGTTTCTGTTTCTTATAGATGTTCTAGTTATAATCAGAACGTAGTCAGTACAGACGGAAAGATGGAAGACATGAAAGGATCTAAGAAACTTTACACTTCTTGTCTAGGGTAAAGCAATGGAATAAAACAAAAAAGGAGAAGGAAAACCTGAGGCTTTAAGTACCATCACTTTAAGCTGCCTAACAGTCCTTCCTAAAGGAACGGGGGTTTTAGAGAGGGATTTGAAGAAAAGCAATGAGACAGCTTTACAGATATTTTACAGGAAGTTCCCTGTAAATTTGTCCGTCAAAAATACAAAGATCCTTTTCTGGGAAGTTAACAGTGGGTAGTGGGAGCTTACACTATGTGGCAAATGGAAGTAGGTATAAAGAGCTTTGACTCTGAAAGCAGGCAGTGCTCTTATTTGATAAAATAAAGAAGAAAGGTGCAGCAGAAGGATATCAAGGCAGTGATACATGAAATATCCCCAAACTATGAAGCAGGGATATCATCTCGCTTCTGTTTCCTGAATAAACATTAAGGGAGCAAGAATGTCTTTATAAGGGCTGATAAAAGAATACAGTATAATTTGACAGGAAAAAAGAAGAGTCCGAGGAAGAGACAGACATTTTAGCAGGGCCTGTTGCGATAGGACAAGGCGTAATGGTTTTAAACTAAAAGAAGGTAGATTCAGACTAGATATAAGGAAGAAATTTTTTACGATGAGGGTAGTGAAACACTGGCCCAGGTTGCCCAGAGAGGTGGTAGATGCCCCATCCCTGGAAACATTCCAGGTCAGGCTGGATGGGGCTCTGAGCAACCTGCTCTAGTTGAAGATGTCCCTGCTCACTGCAGGGGGTTGGACTAGATGGCCTTTAAGGATCCCTTCCAACCCAAACGATTCTGTGATTCTGTGATTCTATGATGAGAGTTTCAGCAACCTGCATGGCTAGGAAGCACTATGTGTTGGAGGTGCTGTTTGTTAAATTTAGACATTGCTTGGATGTGAGGATTTAGATGATAATCAGATTAGGGACTTAACCACACTGAAGTCCACAGTTACTGAGAACACAGTAAGAAGGCCTGTGGTGGAAAACTGTGATTCGGCCAAACTAAATTTGAATGGTTAGTAAGTCATTCACAAAGGTGTCAGACTAAAAGTTTATTTAGGACGAAAGGAGACAGGAGAGAAATATACTGGTAGATCTGTGAATCTTCAGCAAAGAGATGACAAGGGAATATTTGGTTGTAAGTACAATTACACAAAGTTAGAAGCCTTCAATTTCCTTACCAAGAGCTGGAAGATCCTCCAGAGGATGTGTTAAAGAAATGATTAGAGAAGCAGCTGAGGAAAGCCAGACCTGAGGAATCCCAGAGAGATTTCAAGGAGAGCAGAAGAAGAGAGGCCAAGAGAAGTTACGGTTATAGCAGTGAGTCTGAGATCTGGCAAAGCAGATGCCATTAGATGTTCTGGAAAGAATGGTTTCATTTAAGGGCAGGGGAGGGAAGCCAGATTGGAAGAGCTCTAGGAAGAAAAAGTGTAAACAGCACATTCAGAAAACTCAGAGATGAAAGAGTGACTGCAGATGGGCCAGTAGCTAGAGATGCAAGAAGGAGTCAAAAGTGGTTTATTTATGATGTGAGAGACTTAACATATGGTATAGCAAGCAGAACAAACTAGAAACAGTGAAAACAATAAACCAGAGGAGACCAAGAGGTTAAGAACAGGAATAAGGGAGGGGAGGAGAATGAGCACACAAGAGATGAAGACCAAGAAGAGAAAGAGTAAGAGGAGGCAAGCAGAGAAAATTAATTGAAAAGAAAACATGAAGCATGTCCGAGTCTGTGACCAGGGAGAAGGAGAAATCTGTAGAACA
>NW_010565279.1:0-2151 GCF_000687285.1 Phaethon lepturus
CAGCCGGCTGAACATGAGCCAGCAGTGTGCCCAGGTGGCCAAAAAGGCCAACATCATCCTGGCCTGTACCAGAAATAGTGTGGCCAGCAGGAGTAGGGAAGTGGTCGTGCCCCTGTACTCAGCACTGGTGAGGCTGCACCTCGAATACTGTGTTCAGTTTTGGGCCCCTCACTACCAGAAGGACATTAGGGTTTCTGGAGCGTGCCCTGAGAAGGGCAACGAAGCTGGTGAGGGGTCTGAAGAACAAGTCTCATGAGAAGTGGCTGAAGGAACGGGGGTTATTTAGTCTGGATAAGAGGAGGCTGAGGGGAGACCTCATCGCTCTCTACAACTACCTGAAAGGAGGTTGTGGTGCAGTGGATGTTGGTCTCTTCTCCCAAGTAATTAGTGATAGGACAAGAGGAAATGTCCTGAAGTTGCACCAGGGGAGGTTTAGGCTAGATATTAGGAAAAATTTCTTTACTGAGAGAGTAGTCAAACGTTGGAACAGGCTGCTGAGGGAGGTGGTGGAGTCACCATCACTGGAAGTATCCAAAAAATGTGTAGATGTGGCACTTTGGCACATGGTTTAGTGGGCATAGTGGTGTTGGGTTGATGGCTGGACTTGATGATCTTAAAGGTCTTTTCCAGCCTTAATGATTCTATGACCCTGTGATTCTATAATGGTCCAATTCTTAGGAACTGTATTCTTACCCTGCTGAATGATGGTCTCTTTCTGAGTAGTCTCTTCTGTCTATAGAGAGACAAAACAATGAAATCTCTACTTTCAAACTTGTTAAAAAATAAAATATTTAGCTATTAACACCTACATTTGTCTTCCTCCCCCTACCAAAACCACCCCAAACAACAACTTTGCATTTCCAAGATAGCTACACATATGTACAAACTAATGTAAGTTATAGAACCAAATTCTTTCAGAGACCAATAACTTAATAGGAGTAAATTCTTTTACCTCTGCAGCTTCCACTATGCTATTACTGCTTTTCTCTCCCTCAGGTGTTTTACTACGTTTCTCTTTTTCATATTTTTCCTCGTCTTTCTTTGTTCCTTCCCCTCTTCCTCCTGCTTTTTCTTTTTCTTCTGCTTCTTCTTCTTCTTCTTCTTCTTCTTCTTCTTCTTCTGCTTCTTCTTCTGCTGCTGCTTCTTCTGCTGCTTCTGCTGCTGCTTCTTCTTCCTCCTCTTCTGTTTCTGCTTCTTCTTCTGCTTCTGCTGCTGCTTCTTCTGCTGCTGCTTCTTCTTCCTCTTCTTCTGTTTCTTCTTCTTCTTCTGTTTCTTCTTCTTCATCAACATCATCTGTCTCTTCATCGCCAGATAAGTTTTGTTCCTTTGATAAAATGGCCAAAACATAATTTTGAAACTCATGCTGCATCTTTCTTTGTTCCTTCCCCTCTTCCTCCTGCTTTTTCTTTTTCTTCTGCTTCTTCTTCTTCTTCTTCTTCTTCTTCTTCTTCTTCTGCTTCTTCTTCTGCTTCTGCTGCTGCTTCTTCTGCTGCTTCTGCTGCTGCTTCTTCTTCCTCCTCTTCTGTTTCTGCTTCTTCTTCTGCTTCTGCTGCTGCTTCTTCTGCTGCTTCTGCTGCTGCTTCTTCTTCCTCTTCTTCTGTTTCTTCTTCTTCTTCTGTTTCTTCTTCTTCATCAACATCATCTGTCTCTTCATCGCCAGATAAGTTTTGTTCCTTTGACAAAATGGCCAAAACATAATTTTGAAACTCATGCTGCACAATGATATCATGGTGCTCATCCTACACCAGTTAATCATACATCATAATTTGACTAAGAATAAGAAAATTCAAAGACAGGAGCCCTCATTCGAGGTTTGCTAATTTTAACAGATTTTAAAAAAACAGACCTCCAGTGAACATTAGGAGTGCAGCTGACTTTTATGTTTTGCTAACAAGTGTCTCCTTAATGGAAAAGCAATGAAAACAAACTTAGTTTTGGAAACAAAATACTTATTTTAAATGTTTTAAATATGCATAAGTAACCCAAGGAGGAGTAAATCCAACACTGAAAAAAATAATTAAAATCTGTTCCCCAAGGAAGTTAGTAAAACAATATCAGATACAATCTTCTCAATCATCTGATTCAATACACTTCCCCTCACTACAAGAAGGATGTTGAGGTGCTGGAGCGTGTCCAGAGAAGGGCAACGAA
>NW_010565279.1:2423-2647 GCF_000687285.1 Phaethon lepturus
GGAGGTGGTGGAGTCACCATCTCTGGAGGTGTTCAAGAAACGTGTGGATGTGGCGCTTCAGGTCATGGTCTAGGGGACATGGTCGCGCTGGATTAATGGTTGGACTTGATGATCTTGAAGGTCCTTTCCAACCTAGTGTTTCTGTGATTCTGTGATTCTGTGTAATATAGGCACTATAATTCAAGTTGGTTTTAGCCTAGAATAAAACTTCAACACAGTAAAAT
>NW_010565280.1:0-18554 GCF_000687285.1 Phaethon lepturus
AGCTCCATCCTGGCTGAAACCAGGACAAGTTGTAATACTTCTATATCTTAAAACAAGAATGGAAATATCTGTACTTGTCATGGAATGAAACACTTTGTTAAAAATTAGAAAATCTTGAGCATCTCAGTTAAGTGTTTTTAAGAAAAAAATTGAATTCCTACATCTGCATAATTTACCTCAGACTATTGAACTAAACTATCTTGTTCCAAATCAGTTCAGTTTAAAACCATTTTTCACTAGGCCACAGATGTTATCATTTATATGTTCTTTGTTATTTTCCTATAGATTAGGTTTTACCCTATTTCTCATGCTGCATGAGAAGCATGACCCAGCCTGCATTACAGAGGTCAGTCAGCGAAGAGATGCATGCATCACGGCAGATTTCAATTAGAGGTGATTCATATATGTAAAAGTTACATGTATCTGTCATACACTGTAAATCAGTCAAGGGCTGTAAACCATATTTTGGCAAGATGCATTTTATGACAGAGAGAAACCACAATTACATCAGAAACTACATAAAATCTAGTTTATTTGTGAGCTAAAATGGTTGGATGTATATTTAGTTAATTATTCACAAATTTAATCAAGAAGAGAAACTGCACACTTTTGAGAGCAGACCCAAAGAAGTAGATTGCAAGTAATTATATAAAGGAGAGACAGAGAACGTAAACAGCTGCTTTGACATTTGTATTTCACTCTTCACACTGGATCATAAAAAGGACGTACCGAGGCCAGCCAGACACCTTCTGGGAGACTTTGCTGTGGCCTTCTGAGATTCCTGGATGTTTTTGGGGTGTCCAGGTCAGGACAGTGTCAGCCACATATATCAGTGGGAAGGCAGAAGATTTGGAACTGGCTTGCTGCTAGGACTGTCAGTTGCAAGTTTTACTCCTCTTTTTTTCGGGTAAAATAAAACCTATTAGTTTACACTAGATCAACCTGATACCTGCGGGTGAGGGGAAGTTCCCCAGCCTAGGACTACCCCAGGCAGCGGCAGTGCTGCCCACTACCTTGTATCCACCACAGTGGCCTATCTTAAGGAGTGGATTGAATAAACTGGTTGACCTAATGGAAAGATACTCCTAATTTGTTGGGGAATGCAGAGGGGAGGGTCTCTGGGGTTTTTGCAAGGTCTTCCAAGGTTTTTGCAAGGTTTTTGCTGGATGCTCCCAGCTCAGCTGCACAGTCACAACGGGTGACACAAAGGAGGTGGTGGGAATGTAAGGCCAGGAAAGGGAAGAAGAGCAGGAAAGCCCCTTTGGAATTTGTCTGATCTTGCATCAGGTGAAGATGATCTGTCAGAGCTTTTCATTTCCTTCCCAGGTTCATTCAAATAGGTTAGTTCAACCTGATGCAAATCACCTCCAAACACTTAGAGGTGCAGCACAGCATGGAGCAGAGTTCAAGATACTGGGTTCTCCTGGGCTTACTACTAAGGTGATTCCAATAGAGAGCTAGTACTTCAAAAGACAAGCACATTTTTAAAAAATCATATCGTTTATTTGCAGTTTCAATTACTTGCTTTGCATATGCACCCCTTCTGTTTAGTGTAAGACCAAAAGTGTAGATAGGTCTGTATTTTCATACTTGAACGTGGAAGCAATTTTCCCACAGTATTGACTATTTACACAAGTTTAATGTTAAAATAAAATGTAGATAAACATATATTTAAGACCTTGTGAATGAATTCTGATTATAAGACTCTGCAAGCCCTTCAGTTAGAGAGATACTCATAGTTTTTAATCCTGAATCATCCCAGGTTTCTTTCTTTCTTGTAATTTGTAATTTAAAACACTAAAATCTAATCTTTCCATAAGCAAAAATTCACTTCTAAGGAAGGAAATCAGTCACATCTTCTACCACCTACTGTAATTCTCCAAGTTGGGATTTTCAGAGAAACCCAGGGAAACATGATCCCTCCTGACATATTGGAGCAGCTGAGCATCTAATTCTTGTAGCTCCCTTTAGAAAAATCTCAGGCCTGAGGCAGCTTTAGGCTACTCTTTAAAAAAAACTAAGTCAAACTTTCCTGTCAGACACCTATTTACTTGCTAAAAGGAGTTCAATCTCCTTCTCCATTTCATAAACAAAAAAATTATCTGATGCAATCATCATGATTGCGTTAATATTGACTCTAGTACCCGTGAGGCATTTCTGGATTTCTGGGGACTGAATGTTGTTTATGACCAGCTTGATTTTTCAATATACGATTTCATTTTCTCTCACTCTTTTTAATTCTACTTGAAGTTTATATATTTTCCATTACTGTAAAATTGACAATCTTTGAATACACCAAATATAGAGACACTATTAAATGCCATTTATAAACATCACTTTATGTGGAAAGAAATCACTGAAACATCTGTTGAGTTTATAACTGGGAAAGCAGAACAATTCTTTCCTTCCAACATAAAAAGCCTTTTTTATCTTAGCAAAGACTTATAGCAAGTGGAAGTTCAATATCATGCCTTTGAGAATTACAATCTGTTTAGACCAAAGTAAAACTATTTGAAAAGAAGTATTAAATAGCGAGAAGTAATTATATGTGGTAAATTTCTAAAATATTTGGATTTCTCCTTTCAGTCTCAGTCACTTTTCTATCTGCAGTAGACTTTCCACTTCATATTCAGTTCACAATTTAAAATCTGAAGGAGTCTTTGAAGTATGTCATTTATAGCAAAAAGCACAGGCAGAATACTACTTTTTTTTCCCCTGGTGCACTGAAGGAAAAAAGCATTGAGATCCTTGATTGTGCGCCACGACCCATATGGAAAAAGCATTGCTTAAAACCCTGCACTGAAGGAGTGATAAAGATATTTATTCAGTCACAAGTAGAGTTATATTTACAACTATTCTGCTTTTACTGCTGATAGGCAGTCCTCAAGATATGACTAATTTATCTTAATCATATCATGTCAAAATATGATATCTTAACAAATCTTATCTATATGTTACGATAGCTGTTTTGTTAGGAAGAGGGTCTGCTCCCCAAGGGTGCTATAAGGGAAAATATATTCCTCTGCCCTCTGTCCTCCAGATAGCACTGCAAATATGCAAACTCAGTGGTCATGGTTTACCTCTAGATAGGTTTTCTGCACTGCTAGCTTCTGCTGCTTTCAAGGGTCTGACAGCTTCCCTAAAACAAACCGGATAAAGCTAGTAGAGAGTTTCTAAATTACTGAAATGATATATACACACAGCGCAGCGTTATTATTAGGTTTTCTGAGGGATTATACATATAGGTTAGATGTAGATATGAAAAAGAGAGAGAGATCCTTCAAAAAAAAAAAAAAAACAAAGCATAAATGGTTTTTGCTTGGGTATGTACATTTTGGCAGCACGCAGGCACTGAGTGGTCCCCGACTGCTTCCAGTGCCTGTCCCCAGAGAAGCGTGGTTAAGCACAGCCCTCGGGACGCACGCGCGCAGCTGCAGTCACACATGGTCAACATACCTGCCTTGCTCTGGCCCACCTGATGTGCCTATTCCAGAAGGGCCTATATGATTATAGTTACTTGTGATCCCTCTGCTGCGTACCTCAGTAATAATTTTGGGTGTACGAAACACCGTGCCAGCATTATCACTGTGTTCTGCTCAGGCTTAGGTATTTTGTGTCTCAGCAGAACTAGCTGCCTTGGTTCAATGCTGAGGAAAAGCAGATACACCACTTCCGATCCCAAAATCAGTGGTCAGTAGTAGTTCAGCCATGGTACAGCTTTGAGCCATGAGACATCCATAGGAGACAGGCTGAAGAGAGAGTGGAGTTGTGAGTGTATAGTTATTTTATACCTGGACCTGAACATAGATGACAGACCTTGGAAATGTCAGTTTTGATTCCCTGACCTATATGGTACACACAGATGTAATTTGGTGCAACTGAAGACAACGTTGTCCCTTCAGCTTGAAATAACAGCACAAGGAAGCAAGGAAAATGTAAATAGGTTTTTCCTCTTCCCTTGCTATGCATTTCTTCTTGTTGTTATTGGAATAAATAATCAACTGCTCTTTCCAGGGCCTTTTTAAGTACTAATTCCACAAAGAAGGGTGAAATGAGTTTCTTGAGAAGTAAGCGGCATCAAGTCAAAGCTATGGTTCCAGGCAAAATAGTACACTGCAGTGCTGCTTTCTGCACTGTTATCTTCTCTTTCAGTGTATATATCTGAATTAAACCTAGAAATATTTTAATGTTCTCTGAAGTCAGTGAAATGGCATTTCCATTTGATTGCATATTTTTTGCAGAACCTTTTGCGAACCTTCACTGCTAAGTACTAACAATGTTGCTCTCTACAACTTCCTGAAAGGGTGTTGTAGCGAGGTGGGTGTTGGTCTCTGCTCCCAAGTAACAAGTGATAGGACGGAGGAAATGGCCTCAAGTTGTGCCAGGGAAGGCTTAGATTAGATATTAGGAAAAATTTCTTTACAGACAGAGTGATCAGGCATTGGAACAGGCTGCCCAGTGAGGTGGTGGAGTCACCATCACTGGAGGTGTTTAAAAAACTTGTAGACATGGCACTTCAGAACATAGTTTAGTGGGCATGGTGGTGTTGGGTTGATGGTTGGACTTTATGATCTTAGAGGTCTTTTCCAACCTTTATGATTCTATGATTCTATGATTCTATACTGCCTTCTGCAATGAAAGAAATTTTATTATTATACACTTCTTATAACCATGTTAGCATCTTCTGAAATGCTTGAAGCATAATTTGTGAAATAATGTGTGTACCTCACTGGTTTGTTGAAAAGGTAGGATTACTGCTCACTCACATTCTGTATGAGCAGTGTCAATACATTCACACAGCTACCTCTCTTCTACATCAGACTCTTCTTTTGTCCATCATTTGTAACACTGAAATTAAATTCAGTTTAAAAATCCACACTTGTGGATCAGACAAAATAAACACATCTGCCTTTGGCTTAGCCACGGAGAAGGTCCACATATTTTCCTATTCAAGATACTTGAGAATTCAATGGTGACACCTGTAGGTTGATATTCATCTTATGACGAATATACTTGTCCCTGCGGTGTGGGACATGTCAAATCTATCTTCTGGAGCATATCCTCATTCTCACTTACTCTGGCATAATAGATTTCCCATAGAAATCTTCTTCAGTAACTGCAGCTCCATGTGTTTGCAAGGGTCACAGCAACGCAGAACTGTCTGTGCTGGTACACACAGGTAGACTGTGAAACTTCTCCTTGTCTCTCTGTGGACATGATACTACGCTTGCCGACAGGATGGCAGGTGTCCAGTTAGGTACTGCTAGGTGCTGTGACCTGCTTTGCAGAAAACATCAGAAAAAGAGCACATCTCTACATTCCATTTTTACATCCAACAGATTCATACCAAAGCATGTGGAGGAAATTGTGTGAGGACTGCTTCCACACTGGTGTATTGGGTCTGGCTGAGATGGAGTTAATTTTCCCGATAGCAGCCGTCATGGTGCTGTGCTTTCTACTGGTAGCTAGAAAGGTGTTGATGACACACCACTGTTTTGGCTACTGCTGAGCAGTGCTCCCACAGCATCAAGGCTGTCTCTGCAACATTCCCCCCCACCAGCAGGCTGGGGGTGGGCAAGATCTTGGGAGGGCACACAGCCAGGACAGCTGACCCAAACTGGCCAAGGGATATTCCATACCATATGATGTCAGCTCAGCAATAAAAGCTAAGAGAAGGGGCAGAGGGGGGCATTCACTTTCCAGTGTTTGTCTTCCAGAGCAACCACTACATGTGCTGAAGCCCTGCTTCCTGGGAAGTGAGTGAACGTCACCTGCTGATGGGAAGTAGAGAGTAAATCTTTTGTTTTCTTCTGCTTCCATGCACAGCCTTTGCTTTCTGCTTATTAAACTGCCTTTATCTTGACCCACGTGTTTGGTTATTTTTTTCTTTCCATCCTAATTTCTGCCCTCCCCACCCCCATCCTGCTGAGGAGGGGAGTGATAGAGTGGCTTGGTGGCACCTGGCATCCAGCCAAGGTCAACCCACCACAACTGGAAGTCAGAGACCTTCTCTGAACTAGAAAGACACAGTATAAGGAGCTAGTTCCTTATACTCTGGCTTGTGGATCTTTCCAAGGATCCACAAAGTAGACTACCTTTCAACCCTTTTTTATAAGTTTTTTCATCCTTTCATCTAGCAGACCTGACTTTTCTCTTTTTGAAGCTACTGTGTGATAGCAAAGTGTTACACATTCTAATAAAACATCACTAGAAAGAAAAACAAAGGATGGTGGGTTTGTTTTCCCAAAAGGGTGGATGGTTTCATTTCCTCGCTCTGGCTGACACGAGTCCCTTCTGGTTCCCATTCCCATACAGCACCTTTGCCAACCTTCTTTTTCAGTTGGGTTCAGGTGATGCGCTGCCTAAACAAGGCTGTCTGCAGCTAAGTTTGGGCTGATATGGAAGTCTGGGAAAGCAAGCAGAGGGCCTGACAGACTGTGTCTTCTCCCACTGCCAACTGTGCTGATTAGAGAGTAATATGACCAGAATGATGATGCAAAAATATGGTGTAGAAAATCTTGCAGTCACTTTCACTGCAAAATGCATTTTGATGAAGCACATTAATTTTTGCACTTCTGTGGTACTTTACTGCTGTTTCTTCTTTCCTTGTCGCACTTAGTGGTAAATTAAAATTACACGAATTATATCCAGAATGCTTTTTCATGCCTTTTTCTCTCTATGTGTGAATATGTGTTCAGTTCTTCAGACCCAAGCAAGCATGTAAAGGCTGCAAAATGACCTTTCCCCATTCCTTTAAAAGAAAAAAAAAAAAGAAAGAAAGAATCAAACATAAGTGATAGACATAATTAACACCACAGTAAAAGGAAGGAAAACCATGGCAGTAGTGATATTTTTAAAGTTTGAAATTTCCATCTTCTGTGAAATAGGAAAACTTCTGTTAGACCAAGAACTGTAAATGAGTTTCGGTGGGTTTGTGTGATTTAAGAATAAGAAAGCTGAATTAGACTATGTCAGTTATGCCAAATAGTAGGAAGGGAAGGTTGTTGGTTGCTTTTCTTTTTGGATCCTGATCAAATTTCTGCAATTTTACAGCTATACTGAATATTGTTTGAAAATACACAATGGTCTTTATTTCTTAAGGGCTTCCTTGGCAGATCATGCAAACTTGAATTATTTCTTTATCAATCTGCTCATGGGAACATCTGGAAAGTGGAGACAGTTCTCTCAGGAGCGAGATATCTGCAGCTCCTTTCTTCAGAGTTTGAGATTGTTGATTTTGGGGGTTTAATGGAGTTTTCACCATGACATTTTGGCCAACAAATACACAGTAAAATGTTGCTGTTACCAAAATCAGCATAGCAGCCGCAGTACCTAAAATGTTACAGGACTGCTTTTTAGTGAGTTGTGTTGTTCACTTATGAACCAGTCTTCAGATACACAGATCAACCAATTGTACCTGCATAAACTCCTTTGCTCCTGTACCTTAATACAGGTCTTTAAAGTTCAGTGGCCTTGTTTCAATTATCAGGAGAACAGGAACCAATTTTTTTACTTATTAGGCATTCCCCAGAGGCCATATGAGAGGTGCTTCTCGGATAAAACCAAATAAATAACAGGGCTTTTCAGTCAGGTGGCCAAGTGAACCAACTGATCTTGCGTTTCCAGTCAGACAGAAACTCCAGGGTTTCTTTTCTACTGCTGTGTTATTCCTTCACAGAGTACATAAGTTGTAGAAATTGATCTTCAACCACACAAAACAAAAGACTCTCAGAACCGACTCATTCTGCATTTATACCTGAGCATTGCCTCCGCTACCAGCATTTTGACAAGCCTTGAAAAGGCAGAAAAATACTCCTAGAGCTTACCTGTATGAAGTAAATGTGTGAAGCTGTTCTGTTTTTATCTCAGAGGTAGTGAACTTTTTCTTCTATTACTGATCATTCCATTTCAAGCAAACATTTCCGAGATATACATATATCAACTGGTGCGCTGTATGCAAGTGGAGCAAAGGGTTCAAAACAAAGAAAATGCTGAATCCTCATGGACTGTTGCAAAGCTGGATCTGCAAAAACAAGTCACTATTCCGACATAGACCAGGAGCCTGTTTATTTAGCATCTGATTTCTACGAGTGGCCAGTGCTGGATATTTCAGAAAAGCTGCTTGTGGCTTTAACTTCTCCTTTTGCCTAGGTAGAGGTGTCATTGCTGCGAGTGGGGAAGCTACCTGTACAGGTGTGATGAGATCTGTGAATAGCCCTTGACACAGAAGACTATTTTTAAGGATCTCTATAAAATCTGGGGGTGGGGAAGTTGGTAAACACATTAGAAATGAGGATAAATTGTTACACTTCGCAAAAGTTTTATAGTGACACTGAGTAATAAGTGGACAGTAAGTGCTGCCTGGTACCTAAAACCAATTTGTAGCACAGCTACCAATTTCTGAATACACCACATGCTACTGAAAAATAGGTCTAGGAATATTTTCACGTTGCTTTAAGAAGCTGCAAATAGTGAAACACTTTAACCTCTGAACAGAACACAGAGAGTACCCTTCTATTGCAAAACCACACCATATCAAGACACTGTAGTATAATCAGATCCTTTCAATATAGGCAACAGTCTCCCATAATAATGAAGATTTTGAAAGATTTCATAATAAGGAAGACAAAAATGAAAATGCCTTTATTAAAAAAATAGGTATTTAGTCATATTTTAAAACTGTCTTGTTGAACAATTACTACCTAAGTATTAATATCACAACTCTTGACCTTCAGAAGACACCTTCATCTAAATCCACTTTTTACTTGTACTGCATTTTGTGTGCTTAAAAAAGAATGAAGCTTTCCTATTAAAATCTTTGGCTCAACAGGAATGCATTCTCATCTGATAGAGGTATTTATAGAAAACACTGAAGTACAGATACTAATCTACTTATTTTGAATTATTTGGTCAGAGTAATTGATTTTCTCTGAGGCAGCTTAAGTATACATCATAAAAACAATTTTCTCTTAAGACCGATCAACCCCAAATTTCTCCATGTGAGGGATACAGCACAGAATTAAAATTATTTAGCCTTACTACAATTTACGTCTTGAATGAGATAAAAAATAAGAGGATAATGGGGTGGGGGTGGTGGGGGTGAATAAGAGTAAATCACCAGTCTTTGGTAAATTTTGGAAGTGAAGTCTGATCCATTTCACCAATTTTTTTCTCTCGGTATACACCCAGGGAATTCTAGAGAGTTCATCTTTTCTGTGAAAGAAGGAAGCACTGGGTTGGCAGAGATATTGCAGAATTGACACAGTTGCTGAAATACATTAGTTGGTGCTACCTTGGCCTACTGTGTTCTTCAGTCTGAAAATGTGTATGCAGGTCTAGCGCCAGTTAGGAGATCACTTCCAGTCAGCGCTGGAAGTGCAATGTGCCGTGCAGTGCAGAACAATGCTTCCAAATCTTGCTTGGCATGCTGGTTGGACTGCCACGTATTTTAAACAACTAAGGAGACATTTTCTCTAGGAATGTATTTTTATCCATGGCATTGCCTCAGATGCTAAGTAGAGAGATTTTTGCTGAACTCATTTCTAGTCTTGGCTTTGAACCAGACCTTCAGATATATTGGTTCTCCTAATGCTTTACACTCTGCCTACAGATCTCACAGGAAGAAAGAGACAGTGATTGAAGAGAAAACTCTACTATAACACTGATGTTTTACTTCGTCTTTGAGGGATTTGGTGGGGGACATACCACACTAAATGTATACTTTGAAAAAAGAAAAAATGAAAAATATTTAAATCCATCTGAACCGAAGGGGTTGTTTTTCTTTGACTTGTGATCTTTTGGGGACAGCCTATGAGTCCCAGAGACAGTGAGGGGAAGGTATTGTTCTGACCTTTGGCAAGGTTAATCATATGTGTTTGTCCTCCACCAATATCAAATTACTATCTACACACATATTTGTAGATCCTAAATTCCATTTCTTATTACCCACCTGAGAAAGCAAAGAATATAGCACAGATAGTAGCTGTTTTACTGCTGCATGAGAACATGCCCATTCCCAGAAAGGTACATTTGAAGGACGATATTGACTCTATTCCAAAGTTCTTTGGCTACAATGATATCATTTGATGCTGGATAACCTTATATCTAATTTTTTCTAAAGTAAATACAGTACAAAAGAAATAGGAGAAAATTAGGAACACAATTCAACCGTAATGCTTGGTCTTGTAAGAGCAGTCATTTGATTCATGATCAGTTGCCTAAAATTGCATTTCAAGGTATGGATACATACCAAAATTACAAAAGTTCTCTGTATTACGGAAATCCTTCCATTTCCCTGAAATCTATTCCTTTAACTGTACATATAAGTCCAGGAACTTTACAAAAAATATTTTTAAAAGCCTATTGCTCCTTCTTTTCTAGTAGGTATAATCAACATGTCACCGTTACTGACTTCATTATACTGCAGGGTCTCCCCTTTTATAGAGAGGATATTTGGGTTATTTATATGTTTCTCTGTATGGTCAACACCAGTATCTGAAGGACTGACTGAATTTATTCTTGTAGGCTACAGGTACATCTGTAACTCAGACCTGCAAGAACAAAAAGCTATTGTTACAGAACGGAATAAGGTCTTTTATGACGTAAAGTTGTTCTGTTCCACATGAACACTTAAAAGGCAAGATATTTTTCAATCTGAAGGTAAATTTAATTCCAGTCTTCCAAGTGTGTAAAACTGCATAAACCAAGCAGAATTATCATAGCTGGAAAACTTACTTTACAATTAATATTAGCTAATGCTTTCCAGTGTAGCTGGTTATGTAAATGAACATTTCTTAGAACCTGGTATTTTCTCTTACATTGCAGAACACCACATTGTTTCTTCCAACAGACTGCAAAGCATTCACAGCGAGATAGTTTCAAGTGGGTGTCCTTAGTGGGAATACTATGTCTCTAAAAAATACATCAGGACCCATATAAGTCAGGCACCAAACCTACATGGCAGTAGGTTTTAGAAGGCGTGAGTGTAAGCTGTTCCACCAGCCCATGCATAATTACACTACCAATTTTTGTCTTTCTATTGTGGTGGTCACAGACCCTTAGAAATGTTGGCTGGAAGGACATCTGGAGGTCATCTAGTCCATCATCCTGGTGAAAGCAAGACTATTCCCAGGACTACATCACGTCAGCTGTAGCCATATCTGAGCCTTGAAAACAACCAAGAATGGAGGTTTAGTAGTCTTTCTGGTGAACCTGTTTCAGTGTGCACTATTCTGTTGATGAGGTTTTTCCTGATGTCCAGTCTAAACCCATAAAGTAGCAATTTCTGGTCACCACTTCTTCTATATTACTTGTCAATAGTGGTTCTGTTATCTTTCTAATCCCCGTTCAAGTAGCTGTAGGCAGTTATCCTACTGCCCCATAGCTCCTCTTTCACCGACTATATAAACCCAGATGCTTCATCCTCTCTTTGCAGACTACATGCTCTATGTCACTGGCCAGTGGTGGTCCCCGCCTTGCTGCTGTTCAGTTTCTTAACATCCATTTTCCACACAGACCACTGGACTGCTATCTGGGTTGAAAATTTCTCATTCATCTGGACTTAATCAGATTTACAGTGAGAATGCTGTAATTTTCCTCCTCCTTGCCTGTCTCAAAGAAGGATGTAAGGTTGTCTTTTTTCCAGCCAGCAGGAACCTCTGAACAACATGAATTTTCTTAGATGTGTCTCACCATCATTTCAGCCAACTCTTTCAGTACCCCGAGGTGTATCCCATCCAGTCCCATGGATCTGAAGACATTCAGCTGCTATAATAGTACCCTAAAGCTTTTGCTCCCCAACTGCCTCAACTTCTCTTCTTCCCAACCATATTGATAGAAGATGAGGTCCCAGAAGAGGGCTTTGTGTGTAAGGACTGAGACAAAAGAACATATTGAGTATTTCAGCCTCTTGGTTTGCTCAATGTCATGGTGTCCTCCCTCCAAATGTATGAGAGTCCCCCATGAGAAGAAATAGATATTTAAGTCTCATCCACCACCCCCTCTGCCCCAGGTGATCTGTTACAGACCTCCACCACCACATACCAAAATTAGTCCCATCTCACCTTGACCTCTGGTTTCTTAATTGAGTTTTTCAACATTCAAGGGTGCCTTTAACAGAGGGTACAGGTATCCTTTTCCTGCCCTCCATCCATGCTGACAGCACATTTCACCCATGCCTGTGCTCCACTTGTTCATGCCATCTATCTTCCACTTGCACTCATCTCTTTGTAGCACTGATCCTAATTGTAAAACCTAAGTTATTGGGCCCTAGATCTTTCCCCAACAGTACTTGCTTCTCCTCTGTTGCCAGGGCCCTGGATCTATATTTTAGGTTAAATAGCTGCAGAAGTCACAGAAGTCACAGGCTTCCACCCTGCTGGGTGAGTGTCCTCTTGCTGCTTCTAAGTTGCCTTCCCACTCTCAAGGTGGCTCTTCCCTCAGAAGAGTTTCCTGAAGATCCTATCAGTGTCTCATTTGCCATGCCAGGTACAATAAGGACGGCCCATTTCTTGGCTTGGATTGTTTTGCTTGTTTTAATGAACTGAAGGAAAGCACAAAATAGCAGAGAGCTCTGACTCCGGGTTCCCTTGTGTATTGGGTTTGCGTGGCAAAGTTTTGGTAGCAGCAGGGGGGTTGCAGGGATGGCTTCTGTGAGAAGCTGCCAGAATCTTTCCCGTGTCTGACAGAGCCAATGCCAACCTGCTAAAATATGGACCTGCCGCTGGCCATCAGCAACAGTGGTAGTGCCTCTGGGATAACAGATTTAAGAAGAGGAAAAATAAAATGGCACAGCAGCTGCAGCCAGGGAGAGGAGTGAGAATATGTGAAACATATTATGCAGACCCCCAGGTCAGGGCAGCAGGAGGGGCAGGAGGGCTCCAGGCACCGGAGCAGAGGTTCTCCAGCCTCCAGGAGCTCCTATATGCAATATGGATAAAATTGTCTGGCTTGTACTGATGGGAAGTCAAACTAGCTGACTTCACAGTTAACTACGTACTTGAAATCTGGGGTCTCCTTCTCTTTAATTATTTGTGAAGCAGAACCCTTTTCCAGCTGTGGAGAACACAGAAGAAGGAGGTGTGTAGAAAGAAATGCAGCTGAAAATCTCCAGTGTTAAGTCTAAACTTGCAGAGAAAGAGAGAGCATCAAATGCGTAGAGCCTGCCTTTTGGAGCTGAAATGCTCTCCAGCTGTTCCCACAGAGAGAGGAAAAGCTAATGAGCTGGTGTCCTACTGTGGGAGTGTGTGCTGGGGATCTCTGAAATCTAGCACAGCAGAAGAGATTTTTCCCTCTATTTTGGGGTGAATCACACCTCACAGTGCATATTTCTCATTTTTAACGTGTTCCAGTGGAGAAACTAAGCTGTGAGTATTTGCTGCTGTGAAATAGTTTCCCTGCTCTAACAGAAATACATCTTGTGACAAACTGACACGCATCTTCCCCAAGGGCAGCGGAACAGACGTGCAGTTTTAGGAAGAGAGGCACCCTCAAGCGATCCACGCGGCAACCTCTGTCCGGCACCGGGCACAATTCCGTGTTTCAAGGCAGCCGCAAGACGCTTCGGGGTAAAGCCGCTCTGGAATGAAGTCCTGACGGAGACAGTCCGTCTGGAGTCTCACCTGTCCAAGGGCTTTGAAACACATTTCTAATTTCTCCGCTGTAACTCTCTAATCTTTTAGAGAGGCCCTGCTAAGCTTCCCAATAATGTAAGTTATTGAAGTTGATAATTATTACACAATAATGTAAGTTATTGAAGTTGATAAGAGTAGTTACTAAAGTATTTAAATTGTATGCAAAAAAATGGCCTGTGGCTTGGATTTTTGCAAATCCTGATGTAAAATAGTCTGCTTTGTCAAGAAACCAAGGTCATAATTCATAACGCACTCTTCTCAAGTGCCACTGACTCGAACATTTAACTAAAAAGCAACAGAGGGATACCGGCTTATCGAATAGTGCACTATAAAGGAAAAAAATCCTCTGTTATAATTCTTCTTTCTCTAAATCCTCCACAATCTTAACTGTGGGTGAGAGATTTAAAATAGGATTATACAAGGTTTTACCCAGCAAGGCTTCCAATTAGTTTTTAAGGCAATACTCATATTTTTACTGTACCAGGAGAAGCAGCAAAATTTATGGATCATTAGGCCAGTAAAGCTGAGAGGAAAGTAGTTGCAGTTACTTTAGACAAGAATTGAATGCACCTATTTTTCTCAGGTTTTTATGCTATGAGTTTATACTATATGTCACTGCCTCCATAATTCTGAAAACTGCTAGTTTTTTCTAATTTTATCTTTCTCCAGTGTTAAATCTTTAGCACTGCTTGAAGAGAAGGTTTGTTACAAGAGAGATAACAAATAAATTATTATCACATTACCTGTCTGCATTCTCTTATTTGGGGATTTGTTTGAGGCTCTCTGAAAGCTGTTACTACCTTTCAGGGAAAATTGTAATAACACATGCTCTGAAAAGGTCTATATGTCTATTACCATAAAGTAACGCCATTTTCTTCAGCATAATATGAAGCTAGAAATCATAATACCATCTTTGACATAAAACATTACACTACATTAATTAATTTAGAATAGATTAGGAGCATTGGTTAGTCAAATAAAGGCTCCTAATTACACATAGTTCTGTTTAATTCTCTGAAATTATATGTACGCTGTATGAAATGCCCCTGGGCTGCTGTAGCCCAGACCAATGGCCCATGACCCAAATATATGCTTCTCCTGAGCCCACCTCTGAGTTCAGCACCATTATCCAGAGTAGTCACGTTGGCATCAAGGATGTCAGGCTGACTACATACGCAACAGTTTGGCAAAACTCAGGCCCTGCTTAGGAATCCCTCGAGACTGCCAGTTTTCACATGTAGTCTCTCGCTACTTTATGGAATGCAATTAATAAGAAACTTAGTAAGACATTTTCTAACAAGGTTCATGTATGTTCATAAACCTCCATGAGTACAGCAGACTGAGGCAGCAACTTAAAAAATCAGATTTCAAATGCTAGGTTTTAACATTCCCAAATTCTGCATTTTTTGTCTTTAGAACATCAAAATCATATAACTCTTTTCCTTTTTTTCAGTCTGACCTTGAGAAGAAATCAATTTTATTTATGTGGCTTTCTCTCTTTCACTGTACTACTATTTTTGCAGCCAGTCTGATCCCTTCAGTGCCAATACTGCTACCTCTTGCTTTTATCCCACCAAGTTTTGCCACCAGTTTTGTAAAGGAATTTCACTTTCACCTCATGGACCCCAAAATGTGTAATATGAAACACCCCAGACACAATGCTGACAAGTAAAACCTCTGGCAATTATTCCAATTACCGAAGAAAGAGAACCACAAAAAAAAAACCCCAAACAAACCAAAACCAGCACTTGACTATGATTATCTATAATTTTTCAAAATTATATGCATTATAATGACACTTTCACCACAGTGTGTGCATGCCTAATAATTCAGAAGAATTTGTTCCCAGACACCTGTTCCATGATTTATCAGGACTGAATGCATTTCCACATAAAATATTCAAGGATTTAATTTTAAAATGTGCTTTGTATTTGAACCCTGAGTGTGTTACCATTTTTGTTCAAGTGCTTTACTAGATATTCATAAAAAGACCGCTCTGCAGATAGCTTCCAGGCAAGTGGCACTGTGGTGCTACTGCAGCAAGTCTACAAGTCATTTGACTCATCAACAAGTAGTTAGACTCATAGAATCATAATTTGTCTAGGAAATGCCCTCCGAAGGGAGCAAATTGAGCCAGGTTACAACATCCATGCCAGTTTACCTGCATTTCCCACTGTGTGGGAAACTGAGAAACATACAGCAAAGCCAAGATCTCTCTCTCTTCTGCCAGCATACACAGGAAAGAGCGTGAGTGAAGTGTCAGATACTGTAGGCCAAAATATTGCTTTCAAAAATGCAATCCAGTGCAGGGGAGAATGGTTCCTTATGCTTATTTACTCCCTTGAAAATCATGGCTGTTGTTTAAACCTTTCATGCCTCTGCCATCCTTTGATCTCCCTCCAGTTTGTCATGAGTCAGGAGAAAAAGGTATTTTCCTGGGAGTTACCCCCTTTAAAATAGCAGTTTATTTGAAGGCATGATTAGCATGGCAGAAAAGGTGTCCAGCTGCATCCAGAGGCATTATGTGACACAATAAAACTCACAGAGTCTTATTTCACCGATGCTCCAGGGAGGGAGCAAATTAAGACAAGCTGCAACATATACTCTTCAGTAAAACAGCCATAAATAATAGGTTGCTCGTTCATTTTGGTTTTTTAACACAAAACTGTTTGACACAGTTCTTCAAGTGAATGGCTTAAAATACCAAATGTAAGCCTATGTGCTGTTCTGTGGATTAGCTGTTATGTCTTATTGGCTGCTCACTCTTTAAAAGTCACATAACCGTACACCCTGATTTCCATGACCTGGAGGGATCCTCTGAGATTTCTCAGTCTCTCTTTTTGTTCATAAATTATACAGGTAAGAGCAAGAACCAGGTTTACAAAAGAAAACTGTGGTAGCTTTCTATGCATGACACCACCCCCAGTGATACTTCTTACTTTCACTGAATGATCTCATAAATAAAGTTTAAAATATGAAAGCCCTGTGTGAAGCACACCCACAAGCTGCACTCTCAAGTTCTTCTGGATCTTTATTTCTGTTTTCACTGAAGTGATTATAGATCGTATTCAGAGTGAGATATAGAGGAGTAAGTCAGCCTTCACTATTAATAGAACTATGCTGACCGCTGGTGAAACGGTGACACCCAACCATTCTACTTTGCTGCCGACGTGATCTTAATTATGACAAGACATCTTTTGTGGGCCAGTAAAAATCCACTTCAAGATGCATTTGATTCAGTTCCTTTTCCTTGTACCTTTGCCTCCCCAATTAGTTTTGACAAATAGCAGCAATCATCATTTAGCTTCCTATTGCACTCAAGTTAATTCCTTCTCTAATTTATCTTCAAATATTTTTAACCAGCACTGAGGTAATATAGTCAAATGAACTAAACATACATAAATGTCCAAACCAAGAAAATAACAGCCTATATATCAATGGCCTTTAATTTCCTACGATAACGAGCTTTTTCTTCCTCCCTGAAATTAGACTGATAGCCTTCTTTGAGAACAGCCAAAAATTGAATTGGATTAAGCTACATTTTAACATTTATTTTTCTCATTAGTGTAGATCCATAAAACGACTGCTGCATTTAGCAGTAAGTTTTTCTTTGTAAGTTGAGAGGAATAAGATGCTGGATTTCAACCTGTTTATTTTTGCTTTTAGATAAAATTAGACCATCTAAGCCTTGGTAAATCCGTGAAAATAGTGAGGTGGCTTCTTTTTTTACTTTCCAGCAGATGCAAGAAAACATTTCAAAATTATGCAAAATATGAAGCAACATTTGGAGGAAGGAGACTACTTTTGACTAATCAAAATAATTCTGAACTGATATGCTAGTAGTCATGATGTGATCTCTGCAGTTTCCAATTCAGGCCTTTAAAAAGGTTAGTTTTACAATAACAGGGAAGATGTACAAAGAAAGAGAGATTTCAGGGGCAAGTGGGTCCCAGGCAGCACTCACAAAAGCAAAGCAACTTGGTGCTCTCAACATGGTGGGGTTAATTTTTCACTTAATTTTTCAGAGAAGGAGACCTGCTCTTCTCCTTGAGGACACGGACTAAGGCTCTCGACAATCAGGAGAGTGACCCAGTTCCTGAGCTCTAGGGTCTTAGGAGATGGGGTTCAATCTCAGGTTGCCCTGGATGCAGAGGATAGAGAACAAATTTCTAAGGCACCAGCTGGAGGCCCTTGGCCCATTTTTCTAACAGCCCACAAGAAGGGTATTAATTATTGGGCTATAAGTTATGAGGGTTTTGCCATAGTGCTCTGAAGAGCTTCTGCTGAATCACAGTCCTGATAAGTACAGTCAGCCAGCAAAGATGTTTCAGGAAAAAAAAAAAAAAATACTGTCAGGCATCTATTTTAAGATGCTACATGTAGCAATCATCTATCTGACATTCATTGTAAATAGATCAGGGATCTCTTTGGTTGGTAAGAAGGAAAGGTGTATATATACACTCATATTTTATACTTTCAGAGTTCTGATGTGGCAGGAAATTATGTCACTTATGGAAAGTAAAAGGCAAATAAGGAAGCACCAGCAGCCTGGGAAATTTTACAACCTTGACCTTTTCAAAGACAGAAAAGAAATAAGGAATTTTATTTCTTTTTAAGCCAATTGAAAACGTAGTAACTTCTGACTAAAATAGGCCACCAAGAAGGACTCATTAAAAACTGTTCTGTGGCTGTCCCAAGAATAAAAATCAAAATACAGACAATTGGATAAATTAAGCCAATGTTCTCATTTAGACAAAGACAATGTTTATGAAACTGGAAATGGAAGACAATTAAAAAGAAGGAACAGAGACTTGGGTTTGGAGGGTTTTCTTTTTATTTGACAAACTCTTTCCAACTTAACGTAACACTAACTTTCCTCATTGTTGATATATGGTTTTTTGAAATTAATGTCTTTTTCCCTAC
>NW_010565280.1:18585-19026 GCF_000687285.1 Phaethon lepturus
GTAAAAAACTGTGCCATCATAGTATCATAGTAAAAACCGGCTTATTTCCCTGCAGTTTGGGAAACATTACATAATGGCTTCCATTGGCTTTAAAATTAGAATAATGAACTTAGGGTGTAATCTTTCAAACAAAAGATTTTTGTAACACTGACTACTTTGGCCTTGAACCTTTGATGTCACTCTTCTTAAATACACACATTTTAATCATACTATCCAAAGAAAACTTCAGCTAGAGTACCTGTACTTGGTAAGACTGCCAGACAGCTTTTTTTGTTTAGTACTACTGACTGCAGTTCAAGGAACCATTCCACACTGGTAGAATGAACCAAATTAATTTTCAAAAAAACTATGCAGTTTCTAGCTCCGTTTACAGCTGTTATCACACCCTTCCTCAGATTTCTGAGGAAATCGCGGCCAAACCGCGAAGGCGGCAGCACAGGA
>NW_010565281.1:0-13013 GCF_000687285.1 Phaethon lepturus
TAGGCGGGTCACCTGGTCAAAGAAGGAGATCGAAACACCATTCAATCAAAGAAACATCGTTTGGGGTGAATTCCTTCCCTGGAGCTAACTGACTCTTTAAGTTACAAATGCTGCAGTCTGTAAACTGCTACTCTGATGTAACTCAGTTGGTGCAAGACTCTGCAAAATGGGGGTCTTGAATTGGACCTGATTCCATTGGGTTGCTGGCAAAAGAATCGGATCGTGGGCTTCCCTTTTTCTGCAGTTTTTCAACATTGCCCAGTGCAATGACACACACATGTGCTTGAGACTCCACTCGAGACTGTTATTTGGGTGCAGAAAATGGTAGTTTATGCTAGTGGAGTGATGTGCTGGTATGGCCATAGAGCTTTGGTTTGCTTGTGAGTCCATTCAGACCCAGACCCAGACTCTGTGCAGAGTCCCCCAATTTGTTCCTGCATCAGCAAGATTCACACAAAGCGTGGAGTTAATAGGAGCTTTATACAGGAGCTTTGCTGGGAGAAGGGCTTCACCCAGTGACATCATGGCAGCTTCCTGGTATTAAAATATGGACAGAGGACTTTGTATTTTAAAAAGTGAATATTAATAAAGGTGAATATTAATATCCTTTAAAATACCTAACTGAAAAATATTTTTTTACAGCTAGATGGAGTGATTATAGCACTTTAAAAATCAATCACTGTTCCCCATTTAAAAGGTTCTTTGCATTTACTAAGCTGATGAATATCCTATTTAATTCAGAGTAGTTAAAAAAAAAAAGTTCAGAAACTGAAGCATGCTGACTGAAGGCTATTTTGGGGAACACAAAATATGACTATGTCAAAAGCCTGTTTGGTGAAGCAGCATGATGAAAACTGTCTTACTCAGCTGAGGCTGCTCCCCTTCTATCTGTCATGAAGATTTTGAATGAAGAATAGGAGTGCTGTTCTTTCCAGTTTGGAGTTCCTGCTACGTCCTCACCTTTTTCACTTCCAGTAGTGATGTAAAACAGGAGGAAATTATAAATGCAGTGGTGTAAATTACTGCTCTTCATTTTTATTCTTTGAGGAATTGTGGATGCATAATCATTTTTGTGGCTTATTTTACTGTCCGAGCAGAGCAGAGTTCGGTTGCGCATGGCACTATGCAGAGCGTAAAGAGGGCTGTTACTTCAGTGTAAAATGGACACGAGAAAAAGAAAAAAAATACTTATCTTGAACAGCGAAATTTAAGGGATACTACTGCATTGCTACAGTTAAAATATTTTAATTTTTGTATCTTTAATTATATAACTAATTTATATCTATTTATAACAATTTATTGTTCATATTAATTTATGATCTATATTGAATTTATGTCGTCTTTCTTCCTTGCACTTCAGCCCAGTGAAACAACAGAAGGGTGCTACAGACATTTACATTCTCTTATTCTAAACTTCTAGTTAAGCCTTCTTTTAGTTTCTTGGGCTTCTTTAGTTTTCAAATACGACAGCAGGTGTTAATATTTCCTTAAAGATGGTCAGTGGAGCTCCTATATGAGAAGTTACCTAATCTGGCGCATAGATGATGAAGAACAAAATTCTTTGTTCTGCAAATGGATCAGCTGTTTCCCCCTCCCCGTGCAATAGTTGTAGGTACCAGCTGTATGAAAAATTTTAACTATTATCTCAATTTAAATGGAGTGAAAGAAACAGGAGGGACAAAGAGTATTAGGGCTATTATTTTTACCCCAAATTTGAAAAGGTTGGCTGCAAAAGAAGAGATTTAGGTAGCGGAAACAACAGAGAAGAAAATACGGTTGTGATTAGAGGAAACACACCATGCAGGCAGACAGAGAGAAGGTCTGGGAAGAAGCTCCATGGGTGGGTGAGAGATGGAGCTGAACTGGGAATGAGGGGCAAGCAAGAAGGTGTAAGGAGCAGGAGGCAGCCGAGGCAGAGACTGACAGCATTACACCCAGAGGCAGCGGCGTAAGGGAGGGAAGTCAGAGGACTGGAAAAAATGAGTGGACAGCCACAAAGTGCCGTGTCTGAGAAACACAGAGAGGAAACGTTAGCAAAGAGCTTTTTAGAGCAGCCCAGCGAGGGAGAAAAGGAGGAAGTATCAGGCATGGAAGAGTAAAATCCATCTCTACGCCGGCCTGTGGAGTAGCGCAGTTCAAAGAAAGGGGCAGGTGTCAGCTAATGTGAGGAAAGGGACAAAGCAACGGGGAGGATGCTGAGCTGCAGTAATAGATCTGTGGTTTTTAAACACGGTGCTCAGGGAAATGTGGGTTGACTTCTTCTTCAAACTGACAGGTTTTGAGGCATGTTCAGGATTACTCTTTGCCTTGGAGGAGAGAGAATGAGAGATCAATCTGATTTTCTAGTTGTAGATCAATGCTTCAGGAAAATAAATAGAAGAATTTCAAGTAAAAAGAAAACTGCCAGCAGCTCCTTTTCTTGTTTGGATTCCTTTTTGCTAGCACATGCTGGAGTTTGACATTACTTTCTCTTTGCTTCCAGATGCATCAGCGCACACTTTTCTACAAGAATGGTGTCACTGGCAGGTTTGGGTTGACTTCTGCTACTGACTGACTTGGAAAGTCAAGCCTTCTGGGGGGGATAAGCTTATAAGTAGCTCCATAAAATTTCTACTTGTCTCTTTTATTACCTTGTGTGGAGGTTATCAGACAGCAAAGTTCAGTCACTCTCAAGTGCAGTTCACAGCCCAGGAATATACAGGTGCCAGAAGAATTTATTGCAGAGTGGCACAGCCTGATTTCAGTGCGAGAATGGTCCAGCCAATGAAAAATTCATAGCACATAAAATTCGGAGTTTCAAAAAAACTCTCACAATGAAAAGCTGAAACCTGTGATAAACTTAATAGGTGGGTTTGCAAACATCTTTGGTTTTAAAATTAATGTGCCCGGAAAAAATATCAATCTCCTGACCATATTATTTAGAATTTACAGTTGTTAGTTAAACCCTACTTTTTCTTCTTGTTTCTCCTTTTTTTTCCCTTTGCACCTCAGTGGAGAATGATCTTGGGCTAACTAACAATACATCCTCCTACTAGTAACTCCTGGCAAACGGCTGATGTATCTCCATTGAGCAGTGAGTGCAGTTGCACATTTGGTCAGCTGAATGCTGGAAATGTTTAGAATCTGTTTTTGCTGCTGTATGCTGAGCCAGGTTTGCAAAGCATTAACAGGATGATTATCATCGCCTGATATTGTTTTGTGCAGATCCCACAGGGTGTCTCAGCTATGTGTATGTGCAAACAAGATATACGTACTGCTTTTCCATGTTTAACTGAAAAAAGTATGTGCTGGTTGCCAAAACTGCTTCTGTGTTCCTATGCTTTATTTTTCTTTTGGCTTGCTTCGTTCATAAAACCTGTGCTCTGTGTGCGTAAGGCATAAGTGATCTCTAGCTTTAGTTTCAGGCGTATGAAGATATGGCCCGAGGTGCCCAGTTCCATCACGGCACTTTCATTACGCAGCTCCCGCGTGGAGCGAGCCTCATCCCTCTTGACTCCCCCGAACCGCACGCTGCTGGGAGCGACAGCAGAGAACTGCAAGACCGTCTAGCAGTCATAAGTTTCATTGGATATTTGCCTGGATATTTGGAATTCTAGGTTTATGAATGTTCATTACCACCTTCTCTTGTATTGACCGTAATTTTATTTTTTAAAAAACAAGGCTATCTTTAAACACCATTATGGCTGCCAACCAACCATCTCAATGTGGGTGGGAGAGTTTACCTACTGATGGCATGTGCTGCTATTAACACTATAGCAGGATCTGTGCCAGGGAACAAGCAAGGCAGGTGCTGCCCGCGCAGGCAGGGGAGCCGGGAGCAGAGGGTGACAGTGGGACAGGACCCTGACCAACCTGGCACCAACCCACAGCACCCAAGCAAGCGGAGCAGAGCAGGTCCAGGGATGGCCACTTGGGTCAGCCAAGGGTCCAGATGGCCAGGGCAGTTCACAGCAACAAGGCAGGGCCAAGGTCAAGCTGGGAAGCCAAGTCGGAACAGCAAGGCCAGGCTAAATGCGGTACAAGACTGAGTGCTGCCTTTCCTGTTGTGTAGCTCAGGTGGGCACAGGGGCCTGAACTTAAAGCTCAGCTTAAGCCCGGGTTTAAAAGCAGATACCAAGTGAAGGGATGGGTAGGACCACTCTCTCTGACCCAGCTCCTTCCCAGCTGTCTGCTCCCAGGTGGCAGAGCTGGGCCATACCAGAGCTGGCTTGAGCATGGGCAGCCAAACCCAAGGGAGGTGAGAAGAGAAGACGGAAAAGGTTGCAGAGCTTATTCGTGCATGCAGGGCCGTGAACGACAGTGATTCAGAGATCACAGTCCTGCTCCCTGATCACCTAAATCGAGAAAGCTACTGTGGCATCCTGCAGTTCCTGCCCTGTCTTTTCTTCCAGTGGAAACTAAGCTGTGGGCAAGGAATGGAGGAGACGGAGCCAGAGCTCTTAATGTGCAGTCCAGACATGGCTGGGATAGGGACTTGCCTCCAGGAGCTGGAAGACAACCTGACCTTTCTTGTTTAGGCACAGATATCAAGGAGAAAAGTGGTATAAATGCCCACTAATTTTGGTGCCCAGCCTGAGACGACCAGATTCTGGCATTTCAAAGTTGTTACTGTTTTGCAGCCCAGGACACGCAGGTATCGGGGCCAGTTCTATAAGGGTTAATGTGAGAGGCTACTGGAAAGAGTATGGAGCGCTAGCCACGGAGTACTTTCCGTAACAGCATCACGGTGCTTGCTTTGGGATCTCAATCCAGCATCTAACCACTTCTAAAGTGAAGCCAACATGCTCATTTTGGGGGGCACAGAGAACCCTGCAGTTCCATCTAACCAGTGCTTCGCACAGATAACGTCTTCAGCAGCTGCGATGATCAAACTCTACCGCCTGGTACTGCATGTTTGGCAATTTTCTAAATCATTTAAATTTGTGCAGATCCTTATGGAAGAGAAAACATACATCCTGCCAATAAACTTGAAGGTTCTTCTTTATAGCGTGGGAGCATTAGTGCTCTTCACAAAAATGCTTTTAATAGCAGAAAGACAAAGAACTTGTACCCAGTCTCATTTTTACCTAAAATCTTGTAAGAAACTACAAATTCCCAGCCTGGGGAAAAAATTAGCACAGAACTTTGGTTAATCTTGGGCAACATTTTAAATAAATGGAAACAGAGTCTTCTAATGGAATGTGTCAGGCAAATTGAACTGTAGGAGGGACTGTCAGTTATGCCTACGATTTCTTATACTCATCTCCTATTGGTGGTATCACTATATAAAAATCTTAAAACATGATTAGCATGAGCACTGCACTCTTCCTAATAGTTCTCCTTGTTTGAGCCTGATAATTGTCCATTGTGTCACTGCAGTTAATCATACCTACCTTTCTTCACAGGTTTGCTTTCTTTGTTTTGCTTTAAGTAACAACTCTTTTTAGTGTTGTTGCCTTAAGATCTAGGAACATGCCAGTCCTTGTTTCTGGCCTCTTGGGACATGCAGATAACATAGATGTCTTGAACTAAGTCCAGGAGGAAATGCAGTATGAGACCCTTTACCACTACTTGAGTGATTCTTCTGCACATATCTAGCTTTTAAGTGTGTGAAGCTAGATGAAACTAATCCCATCCCAGTTGGGGTTATTCACCATTAGCCTCCTCACTATCAGATAAAGGACAAAGAAACATGAGCGATTTCCAAAATCTTCACCTTCATTGGCAGGTGTCATCTGACATTTTAATGCCATTCTCCAAGAGCAGTGAGGATACTACCCAGAACCCAAATTCAAAGTAGGCAAATTCAAACCTATGCAATCAAATAAACAGAAAGCTAACAGTCCAGTCACATTTGCTAACTCTGAGGTCTAAGCAAGTCTAAAAGCTATGTTGTCATCCAAGGTCATAGCAATCTAAAGGAAGAAGGATCTGTAAGCCATCTTTAATCATAACATGGCCAATTTTTTATTTAGGATCCTCTTTTAAAATTAAGGTTGTGATTTCCCTCCAATTCAGTTCAAGAATTTCTCATTTTTATCACTTTGGAGAAAATGGATACAAACCAAAATCCCTCATGGCTCTGAGGGAATATCAGGTCTCCCCTTCTCTTACACGTGGATTCTTATGAAGCTGTTGGCTTTTGTCCCTGGTGGAGAAACACTTCACTGGAATTCTTCAAGTAAGAGTCTCATAAATAACAGAAAGTGCTTCTTTACCATCGGCTCTTCCAACTGCTTCAGGCCAGATGGAGCGTTCTCTTTCTGCTTCTCCCACTTTTGTTTTTAGAAACGTTGAACTATTTATTGTTCAGCAAGAAGCCACAGCTTGTCTTTCTCTTCTCATCCTATTTTGTATCTCCTGCTGCTGTAAATAGCACCAGGCTGCCACTGTGACTCTCCTCCAAAGCTTCTCCAAGCTTATGGAAGATGACTCTGACCCAAGTTTTGTCCGTTGCTCAGTTGTCCCCGGGGATCCCAGCATTACCACTGTCCACAGCAATCCCAGGGGTACCAATTCATCTTATTCTCGAGTAGACACCGGGGACAGATAGAAGTGCCAAGGACCTCATCCAGCTGTAACACTTGGGAAAGCTGGAAGCAGCAGCAGAAGCACAGGCAGCTATGTGCCCATAACCTCAGGGAAGACATTGCTCTGGTCACTCCTGCTTCATGTTGAGAGCGTTTTCACCCAAACCACAGATGCTCAAGCCTGTTTATTTTCATACTGATATTTAAATAAAGCTAAAATTCTACAGAATTTTAAAGCACTTTTTTGGATGAATTGAGGTTAGAGAGGAGCTGTTTCATCAAGTCTTACATATTTAGTCACTGACATCTTCTACTATATTTAGCTTGTGTACTGAAGAGCAGATAGCTGATTATGCAACAAATTGAACTTTTTCCGGCCTCTTTGCAACAAGCAGGGCATTCGGCACCCTGATTACACCTGTAAACAGTTAATAATTATTGTAATAAGGACTGTTATCATTAATCTAGCATTAAACTGCTGAGATTTTGAAAGCATTTTACAAAATAATGGAGACTTGTAACACTGCTGTGAGTTAATTAAGACCTGATGTCCTTCTGGGTTTTTTTTTCTTTTGGAACTCAGGATTAAGGGCCTGATGTGGTAAGGAATGTAGATGATGGCAACTCAGATTTCAGTTTTAGCTTTAATAACATTGATAACATTTAATGTAGTGTTTAAGCTTGTGTAACTTATGTGCTTTAATATCGTAACTGCAAAGTTATACTAAGGTACTGTTGGCCAGGCTTTTCCAGAAGTTTCTCTTGCTATTTATAATGAAGGCATAATTAACGTGAGTGTTAATGAACTTATATATCTTGCTAGTGTAACATTTGTTAAATGTGTGAGGAAAAAGAGGAAGGCTGGAAGAAAATTCGTACAACAGAAAACCATTCAGTTTTTTTAATCCCCAGTTAATGGTGAACCAACCATATAAGTATCAGACATAAGGAATTTTTTTTTTAAGAATGGTATTTTTGTGAGTGTTTAATTTCATGTAGTTGGCACTTTCCAAAGATTACTGGGGAAATGGATGGCATTGGGACTTTGAGATCTGAAGAAATTTCCCCAAATACCCAGGCTTTTCATCTCCCAGCACGCTCCTCTAAAAATTAAATCCTCAGCCTTCAATGAGGGAATGAAACAGATTTCTGAAGCATTGTTACTGTGCTTTATAACTCCAGAAGTAAATCAGGAAAGACATTGCACAAGAAACAAACATCTTATACTCTTGTTTCTCCAGAAGTTGTAATTATGAGTGCTATACTTAAAAAGTCTATCTGTTCTTCTTTTTGTGATCAGTCTTCTAACAACTTAATAAATTACCATGGTAAAAGAATGACTTTGGTTAACTGTGCAGTAAATTGGCTGTTATCAGTTAGCAACATTTCTTAATACTATGTTTGTGTATATAACTGTAGGTGAATTTCCGAAGTAATATAAGTCATCAATAGGGAAACCTGCAGTTCTAATTTCACCAGAAAAACAGTATTCACATTTGAAATAGAGAAAAATTTAAACCAAATCTCTGTAGCTGATTCTATTGATTTATTGTTGGATTCATTCGTGTGGGCACAGCCATGATAAGCCTTCCCATGTTCAACCATCTAAAAATGGCAAAAGTTACTGTTTTAATTAATGTATATTTTATCATCTGCTGAAGTGTCAGTCCTGGGGAGATGGATTAATTTATATTCCATATTCCCTAAGGGACCACCCCTTACCTGAGCATTATGACTCATTGGACACAACAAAGCAGATCGGTTTTGTCTGAAACAAGCTGTATCTCCCAAGACAACAGCACTTCACGTTTGACTTAATGTATGCGTGTGTAATTATTATTGCATGCAAAATTAATTAATTGCTTATGTGTTTCTTCTGATAAAGACACAAAGTCTTCACTTCCCTTCTCTGATTTATTGACATTTTGATGTAACTTTTAATGTATCTTATATGTTCTTTTCTCTTTTAGTAAACCAACTGCCATTATATTTTTGACATTCTGTTTAACTGTGACAAACAATGACTTCAGATTTAGGAGAACTTTAATTGTTTCTCCTTTAAACATCAATATTCCATGATTTTGTTGCAAGCCACTCCTCCAAAGAAAAAATATATCAGAGCTAAAGGGTGGTAAAAAGAATTGCCCAGTTTCCGTGTGATCTCATGGTATCTCTAACCATGTAACATCACCTATCAGGCAGGAAGGAGGCAAAAGCATTGCCTACCAAACGAACGATAAAACACATCATAATTCCTTTCCCTTCAGCTTTCCATTCTCATTCAGCCTCAAAGGAAAAGAAGTTTTATGCTCTTTTCTTTCCTTCTGTAGCTGTTTCTACACTTTTGTGGGTTGGGTGGGGTTTTTTTCCTAATACCAACTCTTGGGATTTGGAGATGGACTAGTTCACTGATTGGTTTCCTCAACTTTAATACCTGTCATTTTTCTGACTAGGCAAGGGAAGGTAGATCCAATGGCTGAAATCCTGACTGCTCTGTGACATTAACTGAGAAGTTAACACAGACGCCAGCTCAGATGAGAAGCAAGCACGGAAGTGTCGATCTCCGAGCTCAGACTCGCACAGCCACCGGAACTGCCTGATGGCTGAACAGCGGCCACGGTCAACAAATGTGCCCCAGCTGATGACAACTGCGATGCAATACGATCTAATTCAGCCCGCTGTGAGGAAGGATAGCAGCAAGTTGCTTCCTGTGCGTTCGTCACGGTCTAGGAACGTGTGCACTGATAGCTCTGGCTTCTCGGCAGATACGCACTAACGTTTTACCCTGCAGCAATCTGGTCATGTACCTGAGCCTAGTGAAGAAAGCAGTGAATAAAGTGCTAACGTAGAAAGGCTCGGCTACAGGAAGCTGGGGAGGGAAGAGAGAATATTTTGTCGAGGTCACAATGTGTGTGGAGTATTGTTAGAGGCGTTTGGCATACCACACTTAGCTTCTGATGCACATCTTCCCAAATACATTCAAAGGCTTAAAAGTTTTAATTAAAGCCCTTTTTTTAAATTACTGAGCACTGAGAGTGTTAAGAATTTTCTGAGTGGCAACTCAGTTACCAGTTAGCTATGAAATGTATATGACACCAGTATATACATTAGCTAGAAAACTATGGAATATCATATGAATCCATTTGGGAAGTCACTGTCTCAGAGGCTTGCTGAGATTAAAACTCAGCTTTGCATAATCATCTGATATAAAAGCACCAACAGATCCAGAAACTTCACTTGTTTCTCGGTTACTGTTATTAGTCACGTTTTAGTCTGTTAGGAATATCTCAACACACATGTTAATCAACACAGATTACCATAGTTCAGTATCTTCTCACTCATCCTTCCATTTTTCAGCCAGTATGTCTGTTATGAAAAGCACTATATCACTTTTAATCTTTTGTTCTATTTTAACCTAGCACAACCCACTGCCTTTTGTTCACATATGTGGCAGAATGTCACTATGGTAATAACTGTGCTATTTTTTTCAGCTGTTTTAATGGTATGCTAACGTTTATCGGAAGCTAGAGATTTTGCTTGGGTACTATTTCTCACATCTGGAGCTATTGCCCACTGAGGTTTGTATTGTTGATTTGATTTCTGATTATAAATCCAGACCTAAATTTTATTTGTTCTCCTTGGCTTTCAGTGAATGATCTAAATTTATGGGTTTGTATTCGTTATGTGTAATTTTCCTTAAGACACTCTGTGAAAATCACTATGTAAGCACAATTTGTGCTGCATGTTGTTATTAAGTATTCTCTTTTAAGTTGTACAGTGAAAGAACTGTATAATTCATTTTGTTGTAGCTTCCCAAACAAACATATTTTGCTAAAACATTTTTGATTAAAAATTGATGTGTCATGTAGCTGCTTCCCACTGATTTTAAAGTGAACACAAATAGGATAGGCTTGAGGATTTTCAAAAGATATGTTCTTCTGATGTATTTTCTTCAGGATGAATCTAAAAAGTCTTCCACTGGTAAAACACCGTTTCCAAGCTACCACGTGTAATCTCCTGTGCCAGTATTCCTATGGAGAACAAGATTTGAGAGTCACATCATCGGCAACAAAATGCATACTTCATAGTTGAGTTACGCGAATCAATCTTGCTTTCACTTTGAATTTTAGTATAACACAGATCATAATATGGAGAACCATGGTATGCAGTACTGCCTAAAATATTCTGCTGGTGAGAAGGCAATGTGAGAACTGCTATTTAAAATATAAAGTCACATTTTTACGTCAGACCAGGAGGTGATTATGCACTGCTACTTCGCAGTTCACCGTAACAGCAGTGAATAGTGAATGACTGCCTTAAAAACACGGGTGGCTGAATATCTAAACAGATTTTAACCAAACTGCACTTCCACAGGAATCACCTCTGGTGCATTAGACATCTAGGAGGTTTTTGTTGTTGTTGCTGTACCAGTATATTTTATGGTGTAAAAATTTTGGTCTGTTAGGACAACAGTTTTTACAGAATTTGCCTTTAATTCTTTGCAGAGGGATAGCTTTGTCTGTGGATCTGCAGCCAAATACTACCCTCTGATCTACATGATTAGCTTTGATTTATCATAGTATTGACGAATGCGTATACAATCTGATCTAATTTCATTGTGGCTTACATTTGCCATGGCTTACATTGGCAAAAAGAGTTACAATTCAAATAAATCCTATACATTGCCTCTTTAAATAAGCATTAAATTTGAATGCAAACACCACTGAAGCTTAGGAATATTTACAGTTTTCAATATGTACCTGAGTTCCACTGAAAGTAATAAATATACTGAATCCCATCCAAATGGAAATACCCTTCAAAGTGGGCAAATGAAATTTAGAACCAGATCTGAGTTTATGTGACTCAAACCTGTCTTTAACAGTTGAATTACCAAGTTACAACTGTTTCTTGATTTATTGACATACACAGGGCATGGCAAAGCATCCTTTGCTAAGTTCTACTGTAGTCCAGTTTTGACTTGTTTTTGAAGGAATCATCATCTTTCTGAGTCACTGAGGTACAATAGCATCTCTTCTGCTCTTGTCACCATCTCTTTCCATCAGTTTCTCTCTGGCTCACCACTCTTCAGTGTCCTATCCTGCCTGCTTCGCAGTCTTTCCATTCCTCAGTCAACATATTGCTGGCATATGTTTTTATTTTTCCTACTTTTATGGAATTCCACTTCCTGAGACATCTCTTTTGCTCTATATTCTCTGCAAACACTCTGTTGTATACTTGTAGTTTCTTAAACCTATGTCTACTCCTCTGCCCAAATATTGGCGGGGGGGGCAGATCTAGGCTAACTCAGAAGCCAGACTTGTGCCTCAATTTTCTGTTCCTAGTTCATCAGTCCTTGTAAATTAGATGAATCTCCTGTATAGCTAATGGAGTTCAGAATGTGCTTTTGAAAGCCTTCAGAAGAAGGTCCTATCTGCCTAAATTTTAAGTGCAAGTTAAAAGCCTAAATTAGGCACACTGTGTGTCATGTTCCGTAACTCCCTGGACGCAAAGATGGGATATCGTTTAGGCCTGCACTTCCTCAGCTTAAGACTACTAAAATTGAATTTTCTTTCCTCTTACCCCTCTTTTATGTTATTGTCATTGACATTTCAGATGTACTTTCAGTAATTCAGATTTCCAGCTGTGCGGTTCTCTGACCTCTCTAATGCTTCATGTGGGCAGCTTTACTTTTCTAACATCCTTCAAAATCCATCTTTTCTTTACAACCCCACCAGCAAAACCTCATGTCATTTTTTTCTTTTTTTTTTCCCCCCAAGGTTACAGCATTCTTCTCTTCCTCCAGTATCTCTCAATGAACATTTCCTTCTTGCAACTGTTCAGCTTGCAACATTCATTCAATTCTGCTCTAAATTACAACTGACGTGAGTTTTGAGATCCTCAGTTAGGTCCTTATCTCTTGCAAGACAAAGCATTAATTCTGCTCTCTCCTATTAAGAGGACCCATGCTAAGTTGCTGCGTAACTGATCCTTCTCCTCATTCGAGTGCCCTTCTGCCCTCGTACTCCCTCTCTGTTTTTCTCCATCCATTTTCTTACTTTGTTTCTTTTTTTGCCTTTTCTCTCTCTTTTGGAGATTTTTCATAGCTCTAGCTTGTGGTGGCGAGGTGGGGGCAATGCAGACTACATGGTGGTAGGTTCCTGTTCTAAGCTGGCCTGGCAGGACACTCTTCTCTCCATTGACTATGGAAGGAGGCAAAGACAGTAAGTCCCTCTTGGGCCAGCCATCCACTGTGTCTTCTATACTCTTCCCTTTGCTTAGTGATTTTCCTGTAGGAACATGTATCCCTATAACTCCTTCCTATCCAAAACCTATTTCTCTGTCCTCAGCCTTTCAATCCAACAACAATTCCCTGGGTCATTGCCTAGTGGACAGGGGCAACAGTATCTTCAGGTTGGATTGCTATGGAGAGCAGAGGAATTTATCCTTTTAAATCTGAAGGATATTGGTAATTGTGGCACTTGTACAAGATGTTCTCACGTGTAG
>NW_010565281.1:13044-42531 GCF_000687285.1 Phaethon lepturus
ATTGTATTTTTTGCATAGCTTTTATTTCTACAAGTAAGATTTATTTTTAATATCAAGGCATTCATGTCAGGAGATGGTTTTTAACCTTCCCTGGTTTTACGTTTAAATTGCAGTAAGACGAATGTTTTGATTAAAATATTTGTCTTAGACTTGAATGACAGAGCAAATATTAATGAAAGATTCTGCACCACAAGAGCTACAGAGAATGAAGCAATCTTTACATAATGCACTTTTTGTCCTGCTCACATGAACAGTGAATAATTATGCTACCTGCCTGTGAACTGCACTTTTTGTCCTAACTGTGCTTTGAGTTCCCAGGGCAGAGGACACCCATTCATTCTAGCATGTGTCAGTTCTAGTGGACTTCCACTCCACGTGAAATAGCATGAGCTGATCAGTCCTTTTCCCACAGAAATCCATTGCACTTCCACCCATCTAGTACCGTGTCTCACTGACCAAAAATTCTGGCCTTGCTGAATTTGTATTCAGAATATTATTGACAGGAACCTGTGTCATTTCCACTCACAAAAATCACCACTCTCTCTTCACTGACAAGTATTACTAGCACAATATGGAGAGAGGGGTCAATCCAGTCTTCACACTTAAGGCTAAAGATGAAAAACAAAGGACAAGAAGACTTGCTATATGATCTTTTTAGCTTGTTCCACTGCCACGGCAGAACTTTACTTCTGCCACACAAAACTTGTAATGCTTGCCCTGTCTGACTTCATATGATGGATTACTTAAAGTGCAAAATTATTCAGAGACAACATCTCACATCACTCCAGTGCAATCTCACATGAAGATAAATGCTTGAAGCACTCTGAGCTCAGCCTTGTAGAAAGGAGAGGCTGAGGAAGTTCAACAAAAACAAAAGCCAACCTGGCTTTCAACAGAAAGGTGAGAGCGGAAGTGTGAAATAAGATGTTACAACACTCTGATAGAGAGGACAAAGCCTCGTTTGTGTCTGATCAGTGGTCCTTGCAGCCTGGGAATGAAAGGAGAAGAAACATGACTATAAGGCAGTTTTATCTGAGGAGTGAGGTAAAGTAAAACTAAATACTAGACAGCCTGGCAAAGAGACTAACAGGACTGAAACAGTTTCCTTAAGATCTCCTTGGCACTGGAAGTTTCCTTTACATGGACAGTTTCAGACAGAGACTTCCAGTGTTTGCTCCACTAGGTTTATGACATGCCCATCTAAAGCTGGTGTCAAAGATCTTGGCCTTACAGCCAAGAAACTGAACCTAGGATTTATAATGTCTCCTGTGATTCCTTCCACTTCTACTGCTCTGGGTCATCTCAGCGGTAGAAAGGGCACAGCTAGTAAATTTGGTATGGTTTTCTGCAGTGTTTCCACACTGACTTTGGGTGATGGCCTAGAGATATCTCTCAGAAACACAGCAACAAAGGTAGGAAGATGGTATGGTGCAGGAGCCAGGAAACTGTGCCCCAAAAAGCAGTCTGTAAGCTAACAGTCAGAAGTAGTTCCTTCTCCAGCCATCTCTTTGCACACAGAAGTTTCCTAGATGTAGCAGCCTAAGAGGAACAGGAATCTGGCACAGGCTCTGAGCACCTATAAATACAGAAAGCATCTGAATACCCCATCGATAGGAGAGTTTCCTTGCACAGATGTCACTGCTAGCTCTGGCGGGGCCATGCATGACTCTACAACTCCTGGAAAGGTTTCACTCAGTTGTGAGTGAGGAGGTGAGGAGAGCTTTGAAGACATCCTGGAAGGTGAGTGGGAAAACCTTTGGTAGTCAGTAAGTAGGTGCCCTGTTTCGTAATGCCATTCAGCTACAGGGTCCCTCTGACCACATATGAAGAACCTAACCCACATGGAACTTTCTCCACATGAAGAGAGTGCCAGCCTGGTTGCCTTCTGGGACTTGGACTTTGCAGGGCTTAAGGCACATATGGAAACTGGGCTCTGGGATTAGAGGGGTCTATGCCTCTGGCAGAGATCTGTATGTAATGGGGGCTGCCAAGGGCGTAGTGCATGGTAGGAGGAAGGGGCCTGAAAGTATCATGCGCTAACTGTCCCTGCTGGAGCCATTCTGTGTCATCCAGCCTGCTCTGAACAGTGCTTCTGACACGTTTGACAGTGCCCATCATTTGTCAGGGTTACTGTCATTGTCACCTGGAATTAATTCAATTGTCCACACATATGCATCTAGCACCATTCCTGATACCTTGAAGTGCCCCTCTTGGACTCTAGTTACCACCCTAAGATGGGCATGGATCCTTGTCTATTGCTACCTTGCATCTGCCTCCCTTGAAGTTTCAGGCATCCCAGAGCATCACAAGTGGCAGTAAGTGTCTTTGTGTGAGGAACTTGGATGCTGGAGATGATGGAGACCTTATCGCTTTCTACAACTATCTGAAAGAAGGTTGTGGTGAGGTGGGTGTTGGTCTCTTCTCCCAAGTAACCAGTGATAGGATGAGAGGAAATGGCCTCAAGTTGCACCAGAGGAGGTTTATACTAGATATTAGGAAAAATTTCTTTACGGAGAGAGTGGTCAAGCATTGGAACAGGCTGCCCAGGAATATGGTGGAGTCACCATTACTGGAAGTGTTCAAAAAACGTGTAGACATGGCACTTCAGGATATGGTTTAGTGAGCATGGTGGTGTTGGGTTGATGGTTGGACTTGATGATCTTAAGGTCTTTTCCAACCTTAATGATTCTGTGATTCTGTGAACTGAACCCACCCCCTGGGTCTGTGGTGGCTCAGTTAGATTTGGCTTGCTTGGCAATATCTGTCATAGTTAATAATATTGAAGTCCCCTTTGTGGAAGGCAGGGTCACACTGGGCTACCCTGGTGCTCTCCAGGCATCACAAGTCAGGCTCTGGCTGCTGTAGAGATGTGGGCTGTCCAGCATCAAAACTTCCGTGCAGCAGGTAAGGGAAGCAGTCCCTCCTGGCAGCTAGTCCTCTGATTAGCATCACTAGGAGCCAGAAATGGAAAAGCTGCATCTTGCACTTTGGACCTGTCAAAAGGAGTGCTGTGCATGAGGGTATGGACCCCAGGCTAAAGCATCAGACCTCAAAAGGGCATGGGGACACCTTGTGGGTGTGGTGAGTTCCATGATGTGAGGTTGCTGAGAGTATTCAAGGGAGTGCCAGAGACCAGAAAGCCCGGATGTACAAAAGCAGCCACTGCTGCCCCTCTGCAAGACAGCCTCAAGGCCAACACAGGCTGCGCATCTTCCTGTCCTGAAGGTGCTCTTGGAAATTCTCCTACAAGGTGTTGTAGACATAGCCCATACAGTCCATTTTGAATTTTGATGCTATGCCAGTGTATCTATCTGAATGCTTTTCCCATCCTTACAGATCAATTCCCAGGAGAAGATGTTCTCTCTTCTCTCTGAGGAAATATGTGTCTGTCTAAAGCCAAGCAAAAAAGAGGAAAAGAAAGGCAATAAGCAACTTCAGCTCCTGCCGTGCAGGGTTGTTTCATATGTCAACCAGCAATCACTTACCACTCTCCAGGTAGAGTATTTGTGGTTGAAGAAGTTTCAACCTTAGACTTACAATTAAAAGAAATTAAAAGCCAACATTCCAACCCAAATTTTGTTTCAAAACCAAGTTTTATAATATCTAAACTGAGAGTCAGAATTTGTTATATAGGGAACTCATGTCAGATCCAGCTATAGTGAAAACAGACAGAAAAGTTTGTTATACTTGGGTTTTATGACATGCTAGCATAAACAGGATTTTGACTGACAGCTTCTCAGGGAGACAATCTTCCCATCCTTGTATTGTGAGAAGTATGTTAGCAGTAGAGCACAGTAAGTGGTACATGGGTCAATGTGCAACAAAACCTGTTCAGAATTTTTTATGCTACTTGAAAACAGTGAAAAGACAGCTTAAGCTTTTCTTTGTTTGATGGATTTACAAGAACATTAGAAAAATCAGATAAACCTGTTTAAATTGTCTAAATTCCTTAAACTATAATAACTTTTTTCCTGAAATGTTATCTTTTAATTATTTTTTCTGATCTTCAGGTTAACAGATGTTTGATTTTGCAATGTTTCATGTTTTACAAGCCTCATCTTCTATTTTGTTGTCACTTTTTGGACTGTTTATACTTCAGGTACATCTAACAATATATCTGCTATTGTGCTATAATGAGGCTGCAAGAATTCAGCACAGTATTCATGTTAAGGACCTACTACTATTCAGTATAATGTTTGGGGTTTTTACATATTTTCCAGTCTTCTCTTACAGCTTATAGCTTTACACAGGCAAACTAGGCTTTTCCCGGCACTGTACCTTGCAAGATGACAAATTGGCAGACCTCTCTATTCATCACCAAGGTGGCACCACTCTAATACGTAGGTTCTGTAGTTGAATGTAATTAAGATATTCATTATTGATGTGCCTCTGCAAGAAAAGAAGCAGCAAAAATGTATCTTTGTCTTCAGGATCAATCTGAATATGATGGCATCTCTGGATATTAGTTTTACCTAGTATCTTACGAGAGCAGTTCTGTTTTAATTAGCTACCTGAGGTAGTTCTTTCCTCTGTCTGTTAAACAGGCTTCTCTGGTTTCCCTACCAGGAGTTCTGCATTCACTTTTCTCATTAATCTCTCTCCACATAATCTGATAGTAACTTCATTTTCTTTATTCTCTGTTGATTTAAACTTAGCTCTGCTCACTATTTCTTCCCCTTTCCTTTATCCATTCTTCTATGAACTCTTAATTACCATTTCCTTAAAAGCATGCTCTTCCTTTCCCAACTGCTACAACTTAGCCATTTCCACATGGAACATGTCAAACATCTGGAAAGTTAGGTCATTCTGCATCTGAGGACTCCCAGCTGTGAACACTTTCTTTGCTTTCTCAAGCACTTCAGGACTACCTAGAAGACTCTGCTGGGCTCAAGGCTCATGGCAATGCATGATCCAGTCTATGAGTAACATAAATGTCATGGTGTTGAGGAGCATCGCATTTCAATGAAGAGCTGAGGTGCAGAGACGACAGCCTGCTCATGCAACTTCATGGCAGAACCTGGAGATAGCAGGCAATTTAATGCCTTTACCACCAAACCACCTCGCCCCTGTAGCTGGTAACACTGACTCACGGTTATCAGTCACAGAGGAGTACAGATGATTCAGAGGTTCATTAATGAAGCACTTTGACGTAGTTGGAGGCTATACTAATTAGGTCCAGACATACAGCAAGAAGATTCAAGAATCCTGTTGTTTCCTTTTGTATGCTTGTAATTGCTGTTCTGCAGTACAGCAGTTTTCCATGCTAAGGGATTTATTTCTAGTTGCTACAGAGTATTATAGTACCCTTTAACGTAACTCTCTGGTGACATTTTTAAGTGATTCATACACATTTTAGATGTACTAGCTTATTTTTAAGTGGAAGACGCAGAGGAAAACCTTCAAAGGCACACACCTGTGCTGGGGGCCCTGCTGAAGGCGTCGCGCTGGGGGAGTCGGTGATCTTGGACAGGGCACGTCTGCTCCCGTAAGGCTCATGCCTCGGGCTCGAGAAGCCCCTGTGTTATTAACCTCGGCCGCGGGCGGAGCTCAGCCGGCTCCGTGTAGCAGCGGAGCCCGCAGGCAGCGCCCACCCGGCGCCGGCGACCAGGCCCCCTGCCTGGCCCTGACTTCGTCTGAAAGGGTAGCAAGAAGGTCTCGCGTGAGCATCCTTTGGGAAGAGAGCTGTTTGCTTCCATACAGTGCAGTTCTCGTGCTATACAGGAGCTCAGACGGACGGAGAGGGAGAGCTGCTCTCCGCAGGCAGGGGCTGCGCGGCGCGGCACGCCGCGGGAAAACCCACCCAGGCTGCGTCTGATGCTGCACAAACACGGGTGCCCAGCATCTGAAGTGGCATAACATTTGCTCACTCTCTATATTCCTCTTCCCATTCTGCCTTATTAAAGCAGTCATTAAGCCTTTTGTTGTCAGCCCTTTCATACTGAGGTCCCTGCACCAGCTCGCCTTCTCTCTCAACCTCCCCCGGGACAGCCTCCTCCCCACCACTCCCCTTATTGCTCTCACACCGTGCAAAGTCACTAAGGCTCTTAAGCAAGCACTAACCTGATTTTTAAAAGACAGCTAAAGAGCGAAAGCTGAAAGAAAAAAATAGAGAAGAGTGAAGCTAGCCGAATTCAGGACCTCTCTCTGAATTATGTATTATTTTCTGTGGTCACTGTCAATAAAAAAACAGAGTATTTTCATTCATACAGCTTAGTAACAGGAGGCAAAGCAACACAGGGGAGGAAATAAAACCAATGGAAATAAAATTTCTTGCTAAAATATTACTCCGAGCTTGGAAAACCAGCACCTGAGGACTTCTGATTCTTAGGCAAGAAATTTGGTGGCATATCTCTATGCTTACAATAATACTTAGATCTCTCAGGCAGAAAGTCAGATGATTATATGATTAAATCATGGGAGCATAAATCAGGATTCTCATCCAGGTGACTGTCATGGGAAACTTTAATTAAACTTTGATTAGCTGTAGATTCAAGAGGAGAGGTATTTTTGTCTTGCCTATCCACTTCTATGTTCACCTCTTTGTTTGTTCAGTCTAATAATTTTTGAACTTACCACCTGATTTCAATGAAGTTTGACAGACTGGTTGAGGTCTTAAATACATCAGGCACCAGGCAAAGCAGAGAGGCTGGGCAGAAAAGAGTCCCAACAGAACACTGCCATGGAAGGAGAGGTAGTCATTTCTTGGTCTCCTATCAATCCCCACCAGAAGCTGCCCCCAGCAAACAGGGGGGCAGCCGGCCGGTGCAGGACAGCCCCGAGCCTGGCAGAGCTCGGGCGGAGTGCCTGGGAGCGGGGAGCACAGTCTGCCGCACCGAGGGACAGGGAGGATGAGAGCTGGGGCAGGGAAAACCAGCTCGCGTCCCCGTGCAGCACAGGGACAACCAGAACACGCCAGTTCTGCTGCTCAGAAAACTATTTGCTTTTTCCTCTCTCTTTTTTTATTTAAATCTTTCTGTTGTATAAAAGATGGAAATGTGTCTGTCCTTCCTGATGAGGCCATAAAATCAGTTAAGCCGTATCCTATTTTCAGCAGCAGCTGGAACAAAAAAAAGCATTTGTAGAAGTACAGAATTGCGCATCCACAGTGGGACCCCTATCCCCATGCCCTCCCAGTTAATAGCTGTAGCTTGGCCTGAACATGATGTTTCATACCCCTTCTGTTTTCTAGGTCGGCTTTCTGAGAGCAAAAGGAATTCACATGATTGCTCTGCCTACCTGCTTGCGTGTTCAGGTGTCTTTCATGCCCACCTAAAAGCATTGAGCCCACCGGTTGCTTTTAGCAAAACCTGAAAAAATACAAGAAGTCTGTGATAAATCAGGTGAAAATTGGTAGTTCTGGAAAGGGGCTTATATTAACATTCCCACTGAGAAAAGGTCTGGCAGAATTCAGGTGTAATACCCCCAGTTTGGCAACAGCCCGGGAGCCAGCCTGCACAGAGAGCTACAGTAGTGCTGCCTCTGGCAAACGAGCGTCGCGGGCTGGGGAGTTGGGTTAGGGCATATTGGGCAAAAGCAGATGAGGGGACAAAGGATACTGTAAATCAGTTGGATTACAGACAACTTGTTTCAGAGACTGTCGCTTCCGTAATAAAAACCCACAAATACAAAAGACTCATAATTTTTGTGTCAGTCTCTTCGTGTTAGTTATTCTGGAGGAAAAAAATAAAACACTCCCTGGCACCACGAGAAAGTTTGTACAGAATATTTGCAGGGAGTGATGCCATTGTACTAGCAGAAGCTTTAACTAGAATGACTGAAGTGTTTATGAATTTTTTAATCCGTGTAAACCAGAATAGTTTAATTACATATAAAAAAGGATTGCATAACCTTTGTAAGGTGTTGAATATTTCATCTCAGCCTAAGGATGCTAGAGTGCTCCATTAGTTGAAAAAGCCCTTGAGGATGTGTGAAAGTGGTATGTGAGAGTATCTCTGCGTATGTTAGATCACGAATGTATGCATACACTTATACATATATGTGTGTATATATATGGGAGGAGAGAAAATAGCTATAGGCAGTGTAATATTGTAAGGAGTAGGTTGCATCTTTCTGAAAAGAAGCAGGTATTTATAGAGAAAGAGATAATCAACTTTCATTATAAAATCCTATTTTAATAGCACCATAATTTTGACTTGAAGCATTGTTTTGGCTTGAGTCTTGCCTTTGATTTCCTTTAAAGAGAAAAGGGGATGCTTATGTAAAGTCTGAATAACATTTATAAGCTCTTATCTGAGTATCAGGATGTTAAACAGCACCTTGTTTGTAATATTTGGAATTTGCCTAAGATGTCTTTGTTTTTATGCAATCAGCTTGCTGCTGAATGTTCAAACTCCTTGTGGCTATTTGAAGAAAACAAGATTTAATTTAGCAAGGTATTTATTGTTAATTTGTTAGACAATTTGGTCTCCACTGACGTAAAGAGACTTTATCCATTCAGTCATTTATTTTGCTCCTGGCTTTGGCAGAAGCGCACTATAAAACAGATGAATTCTCCTAATTGCAGTTCAGAGACGGCATATACGACATTCCCTGTAGCTCAGAATTACAGGTTCACACCTCCTGAAGAGCAAGGATCTGAAGTGCCCATGTTGGGTAAAGGCAAGTGCGGCTACGCAGCCACGCTCGGTTAAGCAAGAACGTCCCTCTCTCAGTAGGTACAGAAAACTTCTGCTAATACATTACTTTTATTCGTCTGTCCTTGCCACGTCTCCTCGATTAACCCATGAAGAGCATGTAAGAGTTTAATCGTTTAAGGCTGTTCCTTTATTTTAGCCCTTCTAAAGTGTAACACTTGGCTTGTCTCGCCCGTCACAGACCTGGAGCCAAGGTCAGCTCTGAGCTAGACAGCGGCGTTCTAGTGAGGTCCAGAAACACAGGGACAACGTTCCTCTTGTAGGTGCCTGGTCCAGAAGATGAGGGAGACCTTCCTGGGCACAAGGATCACCGCTGCGGTGTGGCAGAGGAGAGCAGGCGAGGAAGAAGTTCGGCAAGCGCTGCTGTCGCTTACAAGGCAAACTGTGGTTTGCCTCCTCCGTCCGACCCCTCAATAAGCCCAACTCTCCTCCCACGTATCTTCCCCAAAAGACAGAGCTGCTCGTGGAGCGGGAGTCTGGGACAAGCTTCATGGTACAGGCACTGAAAAATCTCTCTCCAGGAGCCGTGTGGCCAAAAAACTCCGGTTACATTAAAAAAAAAAAAAAAGGCATGTTTAACTAAAGGTCTGTAAGTGTCCAGGGACGGGGTGAAAGCAGTAAGCGGCTGGCCTTTGCCGTTCCCCCGTGCACGTGAAGAGGTCTGACAAGCAGCCGCTCTCTTCCTCTGCTGATGAACCAGAGTGCCGCTTTCCTCTTTGATTGAGCCCGAGCTGTCCGCAGTGCTCCTGGGCCCACTTTTCTATCCGGTGACACGAGATGGCGGCCGTCCTGAGCTCCTCACCGGGAAGGCCCTGGCTGACCTGCCCACCCCGTCTCCGTGTGTGATGTTTCCTCCAGGGAGGATGGGGTGAGCGGCAGACCCAGCTGAGCCCGCCGAGCCCATCCCTTTCACACTGCAGGAAAGGCAAAGCCCACACTAACCGGCAGCAGAGGCCCAGGCTTTCCCTTTTAACATCACCTGGAGCTCCTCAAACCCATGAGCCTTCAAGTCATGTTGGGCTGGTGCAGGTGCATACAGGCTCGGGTCCAAAAGGACACAGACCCACGCTGAAACAGTGTCAGCTTAACCCTCTCGTCCCGTACAAGCTCAGGATTGTATTTCATTTGACAAATTTAAACAAGGTTTTTAAGGAACGTCGGCATGGCGACTCAACCACAGAGGCAAGCTTTTCTGAGGTAACCCTGGGAAACGCCATCAATGTACCTGTGCGGCAGAAACTCTCTTTTCCCTCCTGGTGAGGGGTCAGGAACTGTAGCTCTCAGGGCTCCTGGTCAGCACCTGCCATATAAGCACACTGGACATCTTTGGAGCAACAACTGCATCTCACGTGGCTTCACGGGTTCACCCCCTGTGTTAGGCTGTGGTCTCACGGACAGTTGCCCCGATAGAATGATTTGTCACCACCAAAAAGGAGAACATTCGCTCACTTGTCCATCTCCATTCCCACAAAAAACACCCAGTGCAAACCAACCAAACCAACAAAAAACCCCTTAGTTTGTTTTGTGCTGGCATAGCAAACCAAATTCGTTTCCAAAAGCTCAGCAGGAGGAGTATGCATGCAGGAGAAGGCAGCAAGGCGACAGAGAAGGAAGTAAAACCTCTCAGTCGGCAGCAGTGCATGAGTGGCTGCTACCCTAGTGACTTTAAAATGGATCTTACCTAACCGCAGTCCCAGGCAATTTAACCAACGACTCAGCGCATTCATTAAAAAAGCGAACTGCAGAGAGAAACTTACTGAGATTGCTCAAGGCGAAGTGCCTCAGCTCTTCAGGACTGCTTTGTCAGTCTATCTGCATGAGGAACACACCCTAAATCCCATTTCTCCAAAATGGATGCTTTTAACTCTTGGTTTCTGCCTTTGAAAATAGCTTTATCAGTCCTGGCTATCACCTGGAAGATTTCACTCAATAGATTTTAGCTGTTCCCACAACTCCTCTAAGCAGTTTTTCAAGAGATATCTCATCTTTGCCTTGCTCACTGTCCTCTTTGCCCTAATCCTTTTCTTTAATGCTATATAATGTCAGAATACTACCAGTTAGTCAAATCACAGCACAGATGACACACCGTAAGCCAGAAAGAAGAAGGGGAATTACAGAGGCTGGTCCACACATATGTCAATATCTAATTAGCTGACATCTTGTGAAATCCTGGGAGATTTTTGGAAGGTGAGGGTAGGGAGTAGAAGAAGGGAGAGTGTTAATAGGTGTTGGTGATCACTTTTTCCAATAGTCTCCAAAGGAAGCGATTGATGCCCCTGTCTTTGAGTATCCTGAAAATTGTCATGAGTAGAGCATTTTTCTATCTCTAAGCATTTTCCATCTCTACTCTCTATGATGCTGCCAGGAAACACTTCAAAGTTAATTAGAGAATATTTGTGAAGTGCTTTGAACATTCAAGTGCTGTGTAAGTACCAAGGCATTATTAACTACGATCCCAACGAATTCGGGAGGAAGTTTAGAACCCAGCAGCACCAAGCAGGCAGTGGTGCCAGGCTGGCATAGAGAAGGGGGAACTGGGTGGGGAGAAGAGGGCTTCAGAGGTGTAGTGCAAATTCATCTGAGACAGGTGAGTAGCAACATGAGGACCTGGCCATCCTAGACATGCCACACCAGCAGTCGCTGGAATGGCTCACAGCTGTGATTCTCCATTACTACAGGTTCCTAAACAGAAATTGTTGCCATGCAGCATTAGTAGTTACTAGTTCCTATTTGGGAGGAACAACCATCAGCTTCCTCTTTGCTACACCATTCCAGTCCCTTTTGATATAGAAGATGAAGAACTTGAGGCCAGGGAAAACAGTCTGGTTTGTTTGGGGTTTTTTTTAGCAGTCTGTTGGTCCATTAATGTTCACTCTTTCCAAAAGACATGGTTCCTTTGAAATCCCTCCTGCCTTGTATGGTTTGGACCAGAGATCTGGTGACCTGCAACATTAAATTTTGAAAAACAGTTGATTCCTCTCATTTCTTGGATCCATGGAGAGACAGGTAAGCCACATTTAGTCTTAGGAGAATCATGGAGAACCTCACGGGATGGATTCTTCATTCACCTGGAGTATACTGTGAAAACTGTGATTGGTGGCTACCACCTGCCTGCGCAAATGTGTCTTGCTGCGCACGCACTGGTCTCAGGATCCATGGGAGCTTTGACTGGCTAGTAGTTTTTAAAATTAGGCCTTTTATGTTCAATGAACTTAATATACGTAACTTTAGGTACCCAGTAAAAGTACTTAGAAATCCTCTGCCTTTGCTCTCAGCAATTTCTGGAAAATTCAAGGGAGAAGAAAGGGATAATAAGGTCAATAAAAAAAGAAAAGAAGTTTCTCTTAAAGCACATTAAAGACATTAGAGGTGATTGTATATTTTATATAAACAATGAGACAAGGCAAAGGTGATGAGCCAGACTCTGAATTCTGTTAACATCAGGACAATTGCCACTGATTGTAATGGTATGTGAAGTTACCTAGGCTCTTGCAGGTGGTGAGCACTGCCAAAATTTTAATGCTTAATTTTAAAAGCCAAGAAATTGAATATTACATACACCAGACTGACTGAAAAGGAGCGGTACCTGAAGTCTCAGGGTCAGGAAATGTGCATTTACATCTCTTCATTAATTTTACATCTTTTCTCAGGGAATAGGCAAGCAGAATGCTCACACTGATCACTGGCAGATGACACTTGACTAAGGAGCATCAAGCCTGCGTGGTGCAAGTTGGACAGCTGCCACGTGCCTGTGCTTCAGCTTCGAGCCGTGACCCCGCAGGCTGAACTCGGGGCGCGTTCCTACGGGAAGGATGCGGTCCTCAGCCTCTGCAATGCAGCCAGCCGCTGCCTCGCTTCTCGTCCCAGGTTTTACTGCGCCAGGTGATGAGCCCGCTGTATTTTAAATGTCCGGCAGTGCTTAAATAGTTCATTCGGGCCTTTTAACACTCTTCACACGTGAGAAGCTGCCCTGGGTGGTGAATCACTTCAACTCTAGCAGGGCTTCAGAGGGTCTGGCCACGGGACTGGGAAACACTAGTGCTGGGGTTATAGCTATTGCTCGTGCTGCCAGAAAAGGAAAAAATCCCAACTCGGTGACAGAGCAGACTTCACAGCACACAAGGTTGGAAGATCCTCAACAGGACACTTGGAAAAAAATCAGTTGTAAGCAAGCTCATAAAATGGAGAAAGTAACATTTATCAATGGGTAAATAACAGCATTTCTTTTTGCCCATACTTCTGAGTGGCAGTGAACGCTGGAGCCTACACGATGCAGACAGGAGTGACTCCCGCCCCCTTTGGGTACAGCTGTCGCACTGTAGCTGCTTATCTCTCCTGCAGCACACTGTTGAACCCTATGAACATCAGGGTTTCGTTTTTTGACATCTAAGAATACCAACCTACCAGTAGCTCAAGCTACCAGCCAGGATCCTGTCAGATCAAACTGCACCACCTGGGCAATAACTTGAATGAGTTTTGCATCAACAGTACTTTCTTTGGGGGAGGCATGCGGGGAAGAGAAGGCTGGCAAACCTGCTGTACGGCCAGCCTAGGAAACCCAAACTGTTACTAGCCTGTGGGACTGCTGCTCTCGCCTCCTGACAGAAGGCAGCAACCACCCCTCCTCTTCCTTCCTTCCGTCGTAAATCGCTGTTGAATCGCCAGGTACCACCCTTCTCCATGCTTATACTCACTGAAACCCGGACCCCAAATATCGGGAAGCAGTGTCTCTCATCCCTGCCGAACGGACAACGCGTAGGGGCCCCACCGCCTTCCTGGGTAGCTCTGGTGTCTGTTGTGGCTCTGCCGCACGGTTGGGATTCCCACCAGGAGGCTTCCTGCAGTGAGTGGCCATGGCCTCATTTAACAACCACTTCTGTCACTGCCGCTTCGCTGCCGGCTGCTGCCCGCGCTCCTCCAATTGCCAGAACTCTCCTCTTTGTCAATGGCATCATCCACAAATGCCATCGCTTTCCAAATTCTTTAGTTTATTTTATTTCAGGAAGAAATGACTGCAATACAGCTCCTGCCATGGTGTGTATATGTATATATATATGGTGTGTATGTATATATAATGGTGTATATATATGTAGAAACGGTATGTGTATATACGTGTATATATATGGGGCATATTTTAGGAAAATGTCCTAACTGTTACTTAACTGTGTGGCAACTAAGTCCTAGGTGAACAAAACTTCTCCAAGTAAAGGCTGATTACTGCTTCCTTCCCTACTTGAAGCTCATCAGGAGCTGATGACCAGCTCATCAAGGTCAGCTGGACACCTCCCTCTCTCCCAAAGGGAGACGAACGGTAACCTTCTCTGCAAGGTGTCAGACTACAGGCTTACATATGCATATTTATTTTACAAAATACATATTTATTTTACAAATAAAACTTTCTAAGAAAATTATATAAAAACTTTGACTGCAGTCAAAACACTAAAAGGGAGAGGAAGGAGAAATGGATCAAACAGTCATTTCCTACTGATAGACAAAAACCTCTTTTTTTGGTGGAGAACCAGTAGAATTACATATTTTCCTGCAAGGGGTCTTGCAAATCATCTTGGAAGCCATGTTCTAGTACATAGTCTGTGACAACTCCCACTCTCCATTGCAATCTTCCAGTAGTCATGGCTACACAAGTCTTAATTCTAAGGCAGCCAGTTGATCTACTTTTTAGTTAGTCTTTTGAAAATTATTAATAAATAGTATTTTTATTAAATTAGTAATTACTTGTCCTTATGATACTATCTTATATCCTACTTTTTAAATGACATTGTATTGTACAATTTTGTTTGTTATTTCTTTTTTTTTCTTGTAATGCCATTTTACCAGCCTTCAATAGCCAGGTAAGCAATACACTTTTGAATTCGACTGAAACAGGCTGTATCTACAGAAGTCTCTCTTCATTCCTTCATATTACCTGTATTGTTTAAAATGATGAGCTAAGATTGGCCACACTCAGACTGGAGGTCCCTTCAGCACAGTCCCCTGTCCATGGCAGTAACCAGGGGAGGATGCTCAAGGAAATATTTAAGAGGACAAACATCTAGGATGCTTCTCCTGTCCAATATATTTTCCAACTTTTTGTGGCCCGTACACCTAGTCATTTATAAGGATTTAATAACTGCCACTTGACTGAGAACCATGAGGTTTCTGAACCCATATGTTTTTAGTAGCCACAACACCCCATGAAAACAGATCCTGCAGCTCAGCTATACTCTGTGCAAAGATATACATCAGGTTTCATTTGCTGCCTGCTAGGTTTTGTACTGGAAGATACAGAGAGGAACTGATTCCTATTCACATCATCAGGCTACTCTATTTAGAATTCTGCCTTATGTCCCGCATTTCTCTCTTTTCCAGACTACTTCCAGAGTCCCAGTTTACTGAGAAACCCATGAATTTGCTCATCCTTGTAGCTCTTCTCTAAGCTTCTTCCAGTTCTGCTTGCTTATTTCTCCTGTCTGCATATTTTTTGTGTTCTTCCCTTTTTGAGACGAAGCAACCAGAACTGCATGTAATAAACCATGGAGCTGTGGCATAATGATGTTCTGTCTTATCCTCTGTACCTTCTGCTAATAATTCTTCATATTTAATATGTTTTTTGACCTCTATCAGACACTGATTTGATGTTTTCATCAAAGCATCAACAATAATCCAAAATGGCATTTCTGAGTACATGTACATATACATTATACATGTATAAATACGTATCTTACGTATGATACAATCTTCCTTTGCCCCCATTTCCCTGAATGATTTCGTATTATCTGAAAACTCTTACCTTGCCACATCCCCTTCTCCAGGCGTATGGACATGTCCCAGCACAGATCCATGCAGAACTCACTTATGTCTCCCTGCCATTTAAAGAGCTGAGAACTTATTTCTGTGCTGTGTTTCTTATGCCAACCAGTTATTTGAACATGAGCCACCAGCATCCCCTGGCAGCAGAGATGGCCAACAGCACCCAGGGCGGCATCAGCAGGAGCACAGCAAGGAGACTGGGCAGACGTTGGTTATTGCCTTTTGCTAAGCACCCATTAGACCACATCTAGATACTGTGGCCAGTTTGGGTCCCCCCAGTACAGGAAAGACATTAATAAACTGCAGCCAGTTCAGTGATGGCCAGGGCTGGAGCAGTGCCCATGAGGACAGCCTGGGGCAGGGGGCTTGTCCAATCTGGGACAGAGGTGGCTTTGGGGACACCTCACAGCCACCCCAGTGCCTACAGAGAGGTCATCAAGGAGTCAGATTCTCCAATGTGGTGTGTGGTGGGAGGTTAAGAGACAACAGGCATAAATTTAATCTTCTCTGAAGTTTCACCTTTTCTGTCAACCAAAACCAGTTTAAAACCTGTGGACTGTCTGCACTGACTTAAAAAAGTTATGCCCATGCCTCATGGTCTCTTAAGGCTCATCGAAAATACCTCCTTTATTTTTGAGGATTCGAAAGTCTTGGAATCCTGTTCTGAACCAGTTTTCACCTCACAATTACTTGTGATTCCCCTTTCCTGATCATATTCGTATTCCTCACAAGTTCATGAGCAAGGATAAGTAGAAGACTTTGATGCCAGGAGACATTTTGGGGTAGTTATCTGGACAGAACAAATAAGTGTTAGGCATCCCATTGGTGTGATATGGAAAAAAAATAATTAAATTTGTTGAATTAGGCCTAGGGGTCATTTTGGAGTTGGAAAAAATAAAATAGCAATTGAAAAGCTATGTTTTCTAATCTTCCAGTTCTATCTAAAGCAAAAAATATTTTGAGCATTAAATCAAGTAGCATCTAGCAGATCTTCCATGCAAAGATCTACTAATTTATTTTTCTACTACCAATTTATTTTTCTAGAAAAAATGTTTTTCTTCTAATAAAAAGGTCTAATTGTTAAGACTTCAGAATAATGAAATCATGTATTTTCATTGCTCTACAACTTCTAAGGTATAACTTTTAAAAGAAATGCTGAATTCAAAGTATGGAATTAAGGACACAACACTAGAAAGCTACAGAGTTATGCCACATCATTTTTTAAGGGGCTACAACTTATAGCAATGAATGATGCTTCAACTATGTTTCCATAGAGCAATAGTCACATCTAGTGGCCATAAAGTTAATTATTTCTATATCCTTTGCATGGCTAATCTGAAAGGCATTTTGTACATTAAGTATCAGATGCTATTATTTTCTATTTATTTGTATGCATCTTGATAAGATTTGAAATATCCATCTAAGGAAGATGAACATATATGTGTACAAATATACACTTTTTACATGATGATAGAGCAAAAAAAGATGATAGAGCAAAAAATGCTACAACACCAACAGAGAGAAGAAGAAGAAACTCAGAAGGCATTTAAAGATACTCATGTGGGCAAAGAAAACTTTTTTGTTTTGGCACAGGGTGATGCCATCTATTAATCTGGTCAAGTATGACACGTAGAATGGTAATATAGCCAGAAATATCAAGGATTTGAGGGTTTTACACCTTTGAAAGCAAAAGCACCATCCTGAGGCTCACTGTATGTGACAGCAAGCAGACATGTACAACGTTTTATTAAGGTAGTCCTTCAGGGCACGTTAGAGCATATGGACAAAAACCCTTCCTCTCTTGGCTAGCCTGGATAAGTTGCTCTTCTGGTCAAAGAGAGATCTGTCTGGGAAAAACAGCAGTAACCTTCCCAAAGATCAGACGGGGGCTCCATGGCCACCACTCCAACAGACTTCAGGGGAGATATACTGATTTCCCCAGCTCCTCCGGCGCAGCCACCTACCACAGCACCTGGCCCTCCTCGACTGCTCCATGCAGGGCCACCGGTGCCTGATTCCTAATGAGGATTGATCAGCAGCACCCAGTCCTTGAGTTCCCCAACCAAAAGACAGGATATGGCACTACGTATGGACAAGGGATAGCTCTGCTCCCCAGCCCAGCCCTACACAGGATGAACTGATCCTTCATCTGATCCTGATCTTGTCCTCTGGCCTCTCTTCAAGGAGCGATACAAGCAAGCGGGTGCTCCACATCATCCAACAACAGAGTCTTACAGACAAGCAAGGAGCTGAAACAGCTGCTAACAAGAATCAGCCACCCCAGAAAGTGATAGCGGCACTGATCCAGCCATACAGATAGGTGGAACGTTGAATCGTATGTGCTCTCACCAGCCTGGACGCAGTTGACCCTGCAGACCATACAGAACAACGCTGCATGGTCAGGTCTCCTTCCTAAGCGTGAGGACAGCCCTTCCAGGAAAGACATGCAACATCCACTGCCTTTCACATCAGCATGAGTTCCATTCTTTTGGTCTACATGATATTATCCCTTCCCCAAATTCCCTCTGCCTTATGATGAACTGATCAGTATCGCCATGAATGGAGAATCTGAGTATATGTAAACTACTTGGGGATTTGAGGTATGGGATTTGGATAACACATCCAGAGTATATGTTCTTGCTACAACACTGCAAGTACTCCTGTAGAGTGCAGTTTGGTACAAACCAGCTACACCACGCTGAGAACGATACACAGCTTTTCTGGGAGCTCGAAATAAGCCGCAGAATGAGCAGAGGGCGGATCAAACTCCTTCCATTGATCCTGGGAGCTCTGCTTCCCTCTCCAGGTTTGAGGGCATTATGTCTTACAGTAGATGACATAAACTCAAGGGAAGCAGTTCATTCCTGGGTCAGGCTTACTTTCCAGGTAAAAAGCAAAGAGAAAAGTTCTGAATCACAGAGTTCCTATTAATAAGATCAATGTAACGGTAAAACAAGACATGCCAATGTGCATTTGTAGCGTTGCCAGCATGAAAGGTTACACTTCAACTTGTCCAATTTACTTTTATGTAGCTGTTGCGTTAAGAGGCAGAGCAATTTGGCAGAAACTAAACCCCCTTGCTTTCCAGTCGATCCTCAGGTATCAGAGGGACTGGGGGCGGCTGAGCTTAGGTTCTGAGTGATGCCCAAAGTTAGTGTTAGTAGTCCGGTCACGCCCAACACCTTCGTTGGACTGTCACGGGTCTGGATGCACTACTAACATCGCACTACCTGCTCAGCCGGACACCTCCTGAACTCACACGGCCGCACTCAGAGGTACGGTCGCGTTCAGGGACACAGACACACAGCTGAGTCAATCAATAGTGCGATTTATTGAAGCAACAGGCACACAGGTTCTTTGGATTGCCGGTGATAAATTCACTGTCTGCAAAGCACGTGCAAATGCCAAAAATGTGAGTAACACTACTTGGCTATAAACGCGTTAAAAGATGTAAAGTGACTCTATATAGAGATTTCTAAGTTTCCCGGGGAGGCACTTGGTATGACCAAGTGTTCGAATCTTACCCAACGGCGTCCCGATGCGGGGGAAGAGAGGCTCAGCCCGTCGACTGATCCCAGAAGTTAGAATAGTACACGACGATGGTATCTTCCCTAACATCCAGCTCTTAAAACAGTATTTTATAGTGTTTTACTTTGCAGGTGGAGCTTGAGTGACTCCAGTCATACATACCTTTATCAGGATTGGTTCAGATTTCTCTCGCTTCGCGTTTAAAAGTACAGACTAGGACAAATTCAGTGCGCACGCTCATTGAGGGGTGGTCGCACCTTGGGAGGTGGATAACTTTTGAGAGGGGTGTGCGTTTTAGTATTATAATGATATTATAATTAGCAAAGTTCACTCCAAGTACAGCACTTCATCAAAGTTGACAGGTCCTTGGCCCAGGACATCACAAGCGCAGCTTATCAATGTACATCCTGTGCATCCCTAAACTCCCCTGTTCACAGAGTGTGGCCGCGAGGTCTCCACTCCGCTCCACCCTCCATGCAATCTCTCCCAGAGTCAGCACACCAGGCGCCCCTGATGTTAACATCCAAGGCTGTCCAGGGAGTCTCCATGGCACAGACCCGTTGTACATGAGTGCTACGTTCCACCTGGTTTCAAGGCTGTTCTTAGAGGGTAAATTTCCAAAGTACCCCTCAGCGATTACTCCACAGTAGCTTCATTCAAAGATTACACAGAAGTCACACCTATCTTCAGTAGTAAATGTAGCACTGGTTCAAACTATTCTTAACAGCTCTTTTCTTAACAAATTAATGAGGAAAGAAAGGTTGTTCCTTTTAGGCTTGCACTGAATTTGATACAACAGTTAAGAGAGTTTGCCCACCATGGGTGCAGCACATGGCACCAGTACAAGAAGTGCAATAGCAGGTGTTGTGTTGAGGTGCAGATACGCTTCCTGAAACCCGTCCCACACCTACTGACCTCTGCAATCATTTGCAGTTGCTTGTTCTGCAGCATGAGACCGCATCAAAGAATGAAGCCACATAGGAGACACGCAAACAATATACAGGCAGACCCACCAAGCAGCATTTGCTGTCTTGTTTGTAGTTGTTTTCTTTTCTCTGTTTGAAGGCATAGCACTACATCCATGATAAAGACACAGTAGACAGAACACAGCCAGAGATGTCATTTATCTCGACTGAGTGTGTGTGAACATGCTCATGAATCACCAGAGCTGTCCAAGGCCCCTGAGCTTCTCACACAGCCTTTGGTTGAGCTCCTTTATTATGAAGCTGTATTTAGAAAGCGCATTTTAAACTTTACCACACATGACTGGCGTTAGTTGCAACAGTGCACAGAAGAAGAAAACTGCTTAATTTTTAGTGGTTGTCCACATTTTTTCACCTGACCTTACAAACAGTGGAGAGATTATGAAGTGTAGGATATGTTTCTACTTCTCACTTACTCTATTCTCAGTTGGTTTACAAGATGAAGCCTTGGTTTCATATGCAGTATTTTTCACTTAAGCTTTCACGCTGTGTCCTTTAGTATAAGAGCTGTAGAGCTGTAAGTAGAGCTGTACTCTGAACCGTGGGGGCCAACAGCCAAGCCAACCCTGGCCTATCTCAAATTCAGGGTATTCTTTATCACACCTTTAAGAAACATGGACAACTTTTAGTTTTGAATGTTTGCTGCCCTCAAGAGGAGAACTTTAACAAATATCTAATTCATTACATTATTAAAAGCAATGACCGAGGGGTGTTGTTTTTATGTTTTGCAAAACAAAAATACATCCCAGTCACTATATCTCCAGGTCTAAAGAGTTTGCAGAGTCTGAAACACTTAGAGTTATTCATATTTTTAAATCAGGTAAAAAGAAAAACCATATACTAGATAGCTGTAACCACACCACTGCCAACACATAGTTTCAAGTGGAGACGAAATATGTATTTGGAAGATGGACCCATGTAAGGCTACCAAATAGACAAGCCTCATTAGGTTCAGGAAGTCCCCTGAGCAAAAAATAGCAGAAGTTTAGAAGATTACTTACAAATATCATTTAGGTTTGCCCAGATCTTACTCCTCCCTTGGTGTCTGCTAATGGGTTTCCCTGAGAGACAGGATATTGGATCAGAACCCATCAGCCACTCTCAGGTTCTGAAATATAGCCTTCAAGTATTGGTTAAGTAATCTAAGAAATACCTCTGAGAAACCTTGTGTCCCCATTAACTCCCAGAGGAGCTCTGTAGCTCTTCAATACAGGTATTTCCTAGAAGCAGTCAAAAACTTTCCAGGAGATTCTCGGTGATTTGTTCTTTTAGCAAAACTCTACCAATGGATTTACAAATTTCTTTGAAATTCCTGTTTAACCACATCTTTGTCTTTCTGGGAAAATCAAAGAGTAACAAAAAAAAAAAAGGAATTTGAAAGCAATTTAAGAAAAACAAAGAAAGAAAGAAAGAGTATGTAAGCTTAGAAACAATCTAAATAGTTTCAAGTATCACTCGAGCCTCCTTTTCTGAAATACTTTCCTTAATTGCTAGATGTTATTTTATCCTTCTGCTGCTCAAGAAATTACGTTAAAGGCTCATATGCCATACAAAGTTAGCACAGAGAGTGTGCCTGTGATCCTGTTTAGCTGATGGGGATCTCGACAGAAAATGTTGTACCAGACGTCTGCACCTGCGTATAAAACACTGGAGGTTGAGACAAGAGTACCACAGAAGCCAAGAGCAGCATAGGTTATGCTGTTCTTTGTCACCCACTGGAAAACAGAAAACAAAAGGCCATTACCTTGTACAGGACCTTGTAATTTTCTCCTGTGCTTCCTTTTCCCTTGTCAGCCCAGGCTGTCACATAACTGTTTCTATGACCCTGAAGACAGACAGCAACATCCCCGCTGAGGGCTACTAACATGTTCAAGGAGTAATTAAAAAAAAATAGGGAAATTACTTACAAGGTAGAAAAAGTTGCTACATATCGTTACTAGTTTGTATGAGGTTTGTAGCTGCCTCTGTTTTAAAATGGAGGTAAACTTTCACTGAGTATTTGTGCCACGGCATGGTGCACAACAAAGACGGATTAAAGTGGAGGATATGGAGGATATCTCCTTTTTGGAGAGATTTCTCACAAAAGACGTGCCTTACATTTAAGGAAATTCACAGTAACTTCTCTTACCTTGATGCAGATTTCTTTTTCTTTTCTTTCAGGACTAGCCGGTACTTAAAGTACATTCCTTAATCCTAACTACTGGAATCCAATAGCTGCTGCCCATTTCCCACTCGTGTAAGCCAAAGAAAGATACTTGGTGTTCAGAATTCTCCCTTAAAGACAAGAACTAGAACATCAGAGCTCAGATCATATCTCCATTTTAGTTCAGGCTCATCAATACTAAAAAGCACTGCCAAATGATGTTGCAAAAGTGGTTACAGGAAAATCTGGAAATATTCCTAGTGGGCTTATTTTGTAGTTTGCGACTAAGAAAATACAGTTTCAAATGCCTTGTATGTTTACTTTTAAATGAACAAAGCATTTCTCAGACAGAAGCTCCTGAGTTCTGTTATAGGGAATATGTATATATTTCATATATGTATGCAGATACATGACACATTTTTCAGCCTTTCTAAGGCGGGGCTTTAGAGTTTAGGCAGATAAAGGAGATCTTCTGAAACAGCTTGTAAGGATGTACGATTTACAGTCCATCATAAATAAGCACGAATCACTATACTTAAATCTGTAATACTGTGTGCTGGTTTTGGCTGGGATAGAGTTAATTTTCTTCATAGTAGCTGGTATCGAGCTACGATTTCGATTTGTGCTGAAAACAGTGTTGATAACTCAGGGATGTTTCAGCTGCTGCTGAGCAGTGCTTACACACAGCCAAGGCCTTTTCTGCTTCTCACCCCGGCTGGGGGTGCACAAGAAGCTGGGAGGGGACACAGCCGCAATGGCTGACCCCAACTGACCAAAAGTATATTTCATACCATATGACATCATGCTCAGCATATAAGGCTGGGGGAAGAAAGAGGGGTGCGGACATTCAGAGTTATGGCATTTGTCTTCCCAAGTAACCATTACACGTGATGCAGCCCTGCTTCCCTGGAGATGGCTGAACCCCTGCCTGCCCACGGGGAGTGGTGAATGGATTCCCTGTTTTGCTTTGCTTGTGTGCGCGGCTTTTGCTTTCCCTGTTAAACTGCCTTTATCTCAACCCACGAGTTTTCTCACTTTTACCCTTCCGATTCTCTCCCCCGTCCCAGTAGGGGGGAATAAGCAAGCGGCTGCGTAGTGCTTAGTTGCCAGCTGGGGTTAAACCATGACATAGTGTAGCTTGCACAAGAGTATTTGCATTTTTAAATTTAAAAAGAAACAAGGCTGCGGTGTGTTACAAAATTCGACCAATTAAAAGCCTAAAAACCCCGAAGTGACTTTTCTGCAAGAGAATAAACACTGTTGCAATGCCAACTGCTTTGGCAGTCACCCTATTAATACAGTATTCCTCCGATTGCAGAAATTTAATACGACAAAAATGTGTGAAACCACGCAGAGGAAGAAGGTGATACCTATGTTAAAAAAAATCAGTTTTGGTCAGATGGAAATTATGTTTCCACCTGTAATTCATTCTACTAATCTTTGTATTTCTATTACAAATCTCTGCATGTTATGCTAGGCAAAGTCTGGGAAAAAGGCTCAGCTCTATTTCAAGCTTCAGAGAAACCTACATGCTCGGCTCTAGAAATAGCAAGTACGTATTTATATTCAGCGATTTCTTTGCTCATTTCTGCAACGCAGTTTAAGACGACCCCATAGGCCTTCCTGTATCTGTCCTCTGCTGATGAAGGCATGGCTGTCTCAGTTTCATTCACGTTCTTAAACAGAACATGTTACCTTGGCTTTGAACACTCTCCAGCTAAAAAATGGATCACGTAAAAGGCTCAACTCTAGTTCAAGCTTCAGAGAAACCTGACAAATGAATCTACATGCTCGGCTCTAGAAATAGCAAGTACGTATTTATATTCAGCGATTTCTTTGCTCATTTCTGCAACGCAGTTTAAGACGACCCCATAGGCCTTCCTGTATCTGTCCTCTGCTGATGAAGGCATGGCTGTCTCAGTTTCATTCACGTTCTTAAACAGAACATGTTACCTTGGCTTTGAACACTCTCCAGCTAAAAAATGGATCACGTAGGCCACATTTGCCGTACCCTCAGCATTCTGTGTTACACCACTGCAAACCTCAGCTGCAAGTTAATGACAGAATTACATTCTCTCATTCCTTTAAATGTTTGTCTCATCTCTACCACGTGGGGCAAAGAGTGCATGTCTAATTTTCTTAGGGAAGATAAGTTTCTAGAAAGTCACTCTGCAATTGGAACACAACCTCCAATGATTGGGGTGATTCTGAATTAGGAATTCAGAGAAGGAATACTTCCTATAGGGTCAACTGCCAGCTGTGTTGAGGACCTGTGGTAGCCCTCAAGGCTCATACAGCTGGGGATGTGTCAGAGCCCAATACCCTCTGAGCAGGTTCATTGATATATTCCACACAAGAAGGGCTTCATGTTTAATACCAAATTTCCTTATTTGTAGATACTTGATGTTACACAAGATTTGGATTTAGAAGAGCAATACAGCAATGTACTAAAATCACAAGTGCAATATAGCAGATGCAATACACAGTTGGATCACAAAACAAACCTGATTGCCATTACCAGTCCCTGTATGCTCACCGTTATGACACTGGGCATCCCAGTCTCCAGGGGGGAGTACATGACTTGAAACCAGCTCAAGTCAGTTGCTCTCTTCAAAGTTAATTTTCCTGGTCATTCAGCTTTCATACTTTCAGGTTTGGCTGAGTCGCCCACACACTTCTCCACCCATGCTGTTTCTCTCCCCTAATTATCTCAGGCAAGGCTGTTTACACAACTCAAAGCCCCACTGGTACAGCTGGATATCTAAAACAAAGGTCACCCTCAACATCCTTTGTACTGAGAAAAGTTCAGCTTTCCTTACAATAATTGGTGGCCATTCCTTATATTCTTCCTTGAACTCCTCATTCTTGCCCATCTCCTCTGAGCCTTCTTTCATTGTAGGTGTTTGTTGTCACAGGGTGCGATTCTCTTCTTTATTTCTTTATGCCAAAAAAACGCAAACTTGAAAAATATTTGTCAGTTACATTGAAGATAAAAAGTGAGAATGGCATTTGGTTTTGTGCCTCTATTCTCAAGGAAATATGTTTTTAAAAAGCAACCCTACTAATAATTTTGCCACAGAAGACCACTAGATGTTTGAGGTTCATCTGGTACTGAACTTCAGCTGCAGCTTTTTGCTGAGGCCAATATCTTGCTAAATGAACCCTACCCTCTTAAATTTTCAGGACTAAACAGTGCTTTGAGCAGCATTATTGAGAAAGTGTTTAAAGCAATATATGAACAGCTCTCCATACGGGTATCATTTCAGACAATTTTTAACAATTTTGTAAATGACAATATAGACTAAAACCATTAGCTGGGCCTGAAGAGTCTGTGACAGAGAACAATAAGAATGCATTAATTTTGGCTTCTGCTAACTCTGACATATTTGAAATACGATTATGTTGGAGAGCAACAGACAGCTGTTGTGGACTAATGATCTAATCATTTTATGCGTATGCAATGATCTTCTTATTTTATATTTATCAAGGGACAAACATGGCAAACTGATCCAACCAGGTAAACAACTTCATGAAGACAAAGCTGAGGATACATTGTCTAGGAAATAAGATTTGTTATTAAAACTGAAGGATGGGTATGTGTTTTTCTCTCTATGAAGAAAGTGTCAAAGTGCTCACTGCGTAGATCCAACACCTTTGTCCATGCTGAAATGTTCTGTACTAATAAAAGAAAAAAGTACTAGGATTGAACCTTCTCTTTATGAAAATCTTTATGAAATAGATCCACCATAAAACTTTCACAGGCTTGTAGCTACTCAGACATTTTGTGGAAGTCTCAGTACAGGGTCTGGTAAACAAGATCTAAACCCTGTAAGCCCAGCTTCCCTGCCAGAGCATGCTGCGGACCACGTGCAGTGGCTCAGGGCTCCCCATGCAGCGCCATAGGCCCATGGCCCATTTAACTGGGGAGTACCGTGCTGCACCAGCACAAGCATGACAGAGGTGGCACATGAACCTATCTCAGGTAAATGCTCCCAACTGCTTCTGTTGGATAGTTTTCAGCCAGATTTATTCCTTGATCTGCTCCACCATGAAGCCACACCAGCACAAGTGGCTGGGGAAGCAGCAGAACGAGAGTGAATGGCCAAGGTTCAGGCTGCGAGGGAGTGGGAAACTGTTCCTTCTGGAGGACTTGTGTTCATTTACACTTACATGGGAATAACAAGAGCCAGTGTGAAGGGAAGGGAGACAAAAGGCAATGGCAGGAATTAAGTACATCTTACATCTTGGTGTCCAACTCATTCAAGGATCATCTATCCCCATCATAACCTAGAATTTAAATACTGAAGCTAACCCTCTCATAAACTGGGAATGAGGAAGAGTCTCTACTGAACACATCGGTAATTAATGAACTCAGAATACTGAAGTGCCTCCCTTGCCGAGTGTGATTTGATGAAACACCTCCTCTCCCGGTCTAACTGGTAGGCTCATTCCTCCGCTCAACATGTTGTAACTGAGGCAGGGTTGAAAGAATACATGAGTGGGTGAAATCTGTAACATGGTGACTAAGGTAATTGCTTGCAACTGAAATTTGAAGAGTTCTTGTGCTCAACTCCAATTGATACTTTGCATATAATAATTCAATGTTAATTAGAGAAAGAATGAAAACCCCAGTACTTCTCGATCCATGTCAATGCCTGCACTAGTAAGATATTCGGTCATGTTGTCTCCTGTTCACTTTGGGATGCTTCCATGCAAAACAGAAACGCCTGACTCAGAGAGAACCCTCCAGCAGCTAGAGCATTTAGTTTGCAGAAAGATGCAAGCTCTGACAGAAAAGAGATTTTAATCCCAGCATCTGACTTCTGGGTGTAACATCAGGCAGAAGACGCAGCAAGTATCTTCAACCTTCTACTCTGAAGCGCATTAGGGCCACACGTGAAGTCAAAGTTGGCTGGGCTTCTGCAACCTGACAGGCCTAACACATGAGCAAGGTGGGGAAAGGTGATGGTTGGACTTGATGATCTTAAGGGTCTTTTCCAACCTTTATGATTCTGTACTTGCTCAGGGCTGTCAAGGCTGAAGCAGCTTTGCTGGTTCTCAGAAGCAGACCTAGAAGCACAGTTGTATTGGGAGTACTCAGAGCCGAATCTGGATGGAGCATCACATGCCCATGGAAATCTAGCCACCTGTAGACATGTAGATGTTGCCAGGCCTAAAACCTATCTCACAGCAGAGGAATGATCATTAGGGAAAATGAGCAGCTCTGGTTTTCAACGCTTTCAAAGGGATCTGCAAATCACGTGCACCATCGAAAATCAGAGTCCTGGGATGTGGCAGCAGTTGCTTACTCTTTCACTTTGGCTCAGTCCCCAGATTCAAACAGCTGAAACGGTTCCTAATATGGAGATGTGAATCTATTTAACACAGCAAACCCAGATGAACTGCTGTACAAACTTAGATCCCGAGAGAGGCTAAATCATTATTGTAACGACCAAACCATATTGTCTCAAGAAGTTTTATGACAAACTCTTCTGAGTTTTCAACATGGCAACTTTACATTTGTGGAACAGCACCACTATTACTCAGAACCAAATAAAGCTCTATTTATTACAATTCAGAAACTTAGATACAGTAAGGAGAATCAATGTTGAGTGTGCATATTATCATTATGAAATAAATATATTGCAGAACTATTGTAACATGATCGATAAGCAAACTAAACATGAGAAACCCGAGAAGCTCAGAATTAAATGTAAAGTTCCAAAAATCTCAACACGTTCAGATCTGCAAAGGCTAAGATGCACAACCTTAACCTGTGTCCTAACACAGCAATTGTACTCATACAATTAATACCGTATAGTTATGTTTTTGTTTTAAACCAAAATTAGGTTTTCTTTCTTCTCTCATGGTATTGCTTGAAAGTCTGTTAAAAGAGATTTGGCACACCTTCCTCAAATCCTGATTTTTCCTGCAGGACCTGCCCTGCTGGTTGGCAGTGCACACCACTGAGTTATACGTATCTGTACAATTAATGTACCTGCTAATTAGATGAGTTGTTTTGTCATGTAAGTCTAAGACCAAGGCAACAGAACAGAGCAGAAATTTTCATGGTTAGTAATAAATGTTGCCAAATTGTAACATACAGGTTGTTTATTGAATGGGATATGAAACATTTTGAGAATTTGATGTAGTTCAATGTCTCAAAGTATACTAGGAATAGGATATGTTAGACTTCTGTTGATCTGAATGTGCTGCCAGAAATACAAGCATCTCCTATTGAGATGCATTAGCAATGATACACAGAAGGAAAACTAAACTCAAGTGGGCAGTGAATTAGATATTAAACAAGTGAATAACCACCTTGTCAGAATAGTTCTTTCCCCTGAAGATAAGTCAAGGTTTTATGTGCTTCCAAAGAACCTGAATATGCCTGTTAGACACCAGCAGTATTCTAAAGAAGTCAAGCACATGGTATGTAGACATCAAAATGTAAAATTTTAACTTAATCATTGAAAGTCAGAGGGAAGCAGATTGAGTTACACAGTAAGTACATATGGCACAGCTTTGACTTTTTTTATATAATATGTATTCTTAAGGCAGTGCTTTTCAGGTTTATTTTAGTACTTCACTTGCATAAAAATTCTGTAGATCTCTAAAGCTGTTGATGAGCTGGAAAAATTGCTGATGGTAGCCCACAAAATGGGGAAAACGCATGATGTACCACTATTTGTTGGGAACCGGCCCCCCATTTCTGCTAAGAACAAACATCAGATTTAGTCCAATGAAGATTAATGTGTGACTAACATTCAGTAAGGATCTCATCAGACGGGAGAAAACAAAAACATTACACAAATAGAAAAATTCTCAAAAGCTGAAAGAAACTTGCCCGAAGAAAGCAAAGTGATACCCAAGTAACCAAGCAGTTTGTACCTTTATTGCCAGATAAAAGAGCTAAAAATACTACAGTAAGACAACTTTTTAAAAGAAGTTCCCTATATTTGGTTTTAGATACATGGCAGTTCAGCTTTCTTTGCAAGTTTATATGTGACCATGAAAGCTAGAAACTTCAAAGTTGAGGTTTTCCCTTAACTGCTTCACCAAAAATTTTACTTGGAGCTCACCACAGCCTTTAGGCAGTCTCTATAGTTCTTCTCTTTGCGGAGCCGTGCAACACATTGCAAAAGCCGTGCCAAGCCACAGCAATGGCGATACAGCGCTCCTGCAGGCACTGCAACCACGTAACGTGTTTTTATCGAGGACAATGAATCGGGGGAAAAAAAAAAAAGCAAATGTTTGCACACCGGTTGCGTTTCCGAATCGGAGAATTTCGCGCACACCCGCGCTGCAGCACTGGCATCCCCTCGCCTTGCCTGAAGGAGGGCGGCAGGCAGGCAGGAAGAGAAGGCGGCAG
>NW_010565282.1:0-2611 GCF_000687285.1 Phaethon lepturus
TGTCTCATGATGGAGGCACATCACAGGTTGTGTGTAGCGGCATCTAAGGTGCCTCTTTAGATGCCGATGCAATGTTATTTTCTGAAGGTCCTGCTTCATCATGCCAGCAGCACGGTGTACCCGATGTGATGGAGGGGTCTGCGCTCTCCGTGCTTGCCAGCTCAGACTTTGTGCTAAGGGGATGCCCAGGGGGATGGATGCGTAGGAGCGTGCAACCTGGAGGTGGCTGGTGCATGCAGCGTGCTCATCCTGCGCTCTCGGGAACCAGAATTTTTTGCAGTATCCAGGTCTGATACCCCTGATGCAAACTGCATAAACCCAGGTCATTCCCCGGGTGTGAACGGGTCACATGTGTCTTACCAAACTGATGGGTGTCTAATTAGCAATGACTCAGAGCCATTCCAGGCATCACTTTAAAGCATCATTTGCCCTACCTGGAGGGCTTTTCTGTTAGCAACGGTCGGTGTGTGCTTTGTGCGTGTCCCTCTGAATACGGGTTTAGTGCTTTTACCTGCTGGGCCAAACTGAGAGTTCATTTATCGGATTTGCCTCTCTGCTTTATTGCTCTCTGCAATGGCACATGGTAACATGTGGCTAAAATCTAGAGAACTTAGAAAGGGAAATCTTCTGAGAATATTTTGCAGTACCTGTTTGAATCTGGGCGTCCTGAATCTGCTGGTTTGGGTTTTTCTGCTCTGGTCAGAAACAAAAAAGAAGTAGAATTTGTTCTCTTCCTTATCTCCCACCCCCTTAATATTTTCTGTGCTCAGTGGATGAGGGGAAGGTCCTACGCTCGTTTGACTACTTCGAGGTCCAGCTAAGTGCTTGGATGTGTAACTGTCTGTCCCATGTCACCATGGAGAGTAAATTTAGGTTGACATCTCAATTTTGGAGTTTTTTACATTTGGATTCCAGTAGTTGCTTAATATTTTTCGGTGAGCATCACCAGTGTGACCTGTTACATAGGGCCAACCGCTACCGCAGGCTTACCTAGAGGGTGGAACTCCGTGGGCCTGATTGTCCACCAGCTTGCCCCTTGTGTCCCTACGCAACAGCTGTGCAAAATGCCACCATTGTTCTTCGGCAGCAGTTTCGCGTCCGTTTTGCGCAGGGATTAGTGACTATAGAGGATGCAAGCCGGTGGAAAATTCACCTTATGTTCTGTGCTCCATCTTAACGGAGGCATGAACGAGCACCCTCGTGGTCTGTTGATTGTAAATCTCCTACTTTTAGATGAGCTAAGGAGCCTTCCCATGGCTAAGCTAGTGTGAATCACACTAAGCTTACCTCAGCTAACATAAACTTCCTTTTTCCTTCTGACAACAGCCCTTGTCCTTCCATGGGGCTGGGCGTGTTGCATCCCCGTGCCGCTGGGTTCTTGGGAAAATTGCGCTTTGGGGTTACTGCTCCCAGCCAGCACAGGGATGCTGGCTTCGGGCCAAAAGAATTCAAAATGGTGTGATCTCAGGAAGAAGGAGCTGGGTGCTAGTCTGTTATGCTTTCAAAGTATATTATCTCTGTGTTCAAAATGCTTGCGGCTGTGTCTGTGTATGGAGCAGCTAAAGGTTTGGTCGGTTTTGGAGAGAGCAAGCGCCTCCCTTAAAAACTAAAACATGCTCTTGCAGATCTTTTGAGGGAGCTGTCAAGCCAGCATCTCATTTGCTTTTTATTATGTCTGAGCAGTAGTTAAAACTGGAAGGGGAAGAAACCAGGCAGTTGAAGGACAGACTTTCTCTCCCCCAGTGCTGTAGAAGCGCCTGCTTCAGTCTGCTGCCATTTTGCTTGAGAGAGCTGGAGCACTTGAGTTATGGTGACATCTATTAGAATTCAATTAGTGGTAGTTCACTGACCCAAATTAACATTCTTTGTTAAACTCAAGTCAGTGTATATGTATGCTATTTCCAGGCCAAACGGACCTGCATAGAAAAGAGGCTCCGAATCTCTTGAGCTTGTTGGCAGTGTCTTAGTAACTGGATTCAGAGCACAAGCTTATCTAATGCCAGCGCTTTAGGCTGGCTAATAGAATTGCACATGTCTGTGGTTTGTAATTAAACTGTGCAGAGCTCTGACTCGAGGTGAGCGGGGAGAAGAAGGACAATGGAGGACATGCCGGGGGCCTCTCTGCAGCCTCTCTGCTCCTCTCCTCCATCCTGGGGCGGAGGTGGCTGGTGGGACATGTTGGAGGTGATGGATCTTCTCTGCCTCCCGTTCGGGCTGGTAGAGGCATCCTGGTACACGAGGCAGGCTGGAATATTTCACCCTTGCTTTGCTTCTTATTTCAATCCTTCACAGGCTCCTGGGAACATCAGATCTGCCCATGCCTCAGATTGGACGTCGTTGGCTCTGGTGTTGGGGCTACATTAACCCACCCTTCTCAGCCGCTAAACTTTTAAAGTGCCCAATCCATGCATCGCTGGGTTTGTCCGAGTGACTTTGGCCGTGCCTAGCATAGTCAGGCATGACTGGCATAGAAATAATACCGTTGCAGTCAGTAATGCCACTCAGCATCAGGAGAGGAAACCGAAGGAAATTCCCACTTTGTTCTTTTACCATGGTCTATCTGTTTGGTGACTTGAAATACTTGAAAGCTGTCCATATGTTTGTGGTTTCC
>NW_010565282.1:2642-8243 GCF_000687285.1 Phaethon lepturus
CAGTTTATTTTTTTGATTAAAAAACAAAACAAAACAAAACACTGCATGGTATTTACCTAAGTCTGCAACTTGGTGGTTTGTGTTTTTTTTATTATGTGCTTGTGTGGCTTTATCCCTGTAGGAATGAGTGAATTGCTGGCTATGACCAACTATGAATTCATTTGAAAAGAAAACATGACTTATTAGCAAACAGTTGTTAATGATTGATTTTTAAAGGGGAAAAAAAAAATCTGCTTAAGATATTTTTTCATAGACTCTACTTCCATGCTGACATTTACACTAAGACGGTGGGCAGAGATGTGCTAGTCTGGATCTGTTCCCATGTGTCACTTCAACTAGTTTAAACTGTCACCGAGCATCTTAGAATAGTCAGCTTCATGTGTCTTGCGGATATCAGTCATTTCACATTTTAATTTTAATGGCGACTGATGTAGATGTCAAAAAGTGTTGAGGCATTTGGGCATTGAACTTATGGATATTTCTTCTTATTTAATAGGGTTTTGTCTCAAGATACAGTTAACTATTATATGACTAAATTCACTCCTGGTGTGAGTGAGTGTTTCCCGTGTGTGGATTTGAATTTGACCCATAGAGAGCAAGAGCTTTTTGGGATGCAGTGATTTTCCTTCATTATCTGTGCCTGTTTTCTGTTTGGTAACTTAGATACACACATTTTAAATTTAAATACACACAATCCCTATGAAAAAACAGCTAAATACATGTCAGCTTCCGTAGAGAATGTCTTTCTGATGCTGACTGTGCTCGGGACAAGGTAAAAGTTCAGAAAATCTGTTTCCAATATACTTGAAGGCATTTACTTAGCAGCAGCACAGATGGCACTTGAAATGCTGATTAATAATTGTTAAGAGCCAAGGTAAACGATGGTGCAAATGTAAAGGAGGACACAGGAATTGTGTGCATTTCACCACTTGTACAGACAGGTGATAAAATTTGCATGTGCAAACTCTGCTTTACTACTGAAACGATCAAATAATGTTCTTATTTGCCTGAGCGGGCTGTGTAGGGTAGGGCAGCTGGCTGCAGAGGTGGGGAATGAAGTGTCCAGGCCATGTGATAAACTCAAATTCCTGCTGGCCCTGCTTGGAAGTGACAAATAAAGGAATATGCTTTGTAGCCATGGATGCTCCAACCTTTAAGGCAATAAAATCTTACTACTTTTTGGTTGCCTCAAGCTATACCTGTATGGGCTACCTCTCTCCTCCTGACAACAGTTTCTTCTGGGCAGCCTTCATAAGCCTTCTGTAGGTTCTGGTGGCACGTTACAGTTGAGGGACAGCACATCTTTGGTGGGAAAATCAGCATTGAATTCAACATCAAGTTAAATCACACTGTGACCACTCCCCTGCTCGTACTTTTTTTTATATTTGTGGCTACTTCACTAAAACCTCTGCATCTAATTTCACAGAATCACAGAATCATTAAGGTTGGAAAAGACTTTTAAGATCGTCAGCTCCAACCATCAACCCAACACCACCAAGCTCACTAAACCATATCCCGAAGTGCCATGTCTACACATTTTTTGAACACTGCCAGTGATGGTGACTCCACCACCCCCCTGGGCAGCCTGTTCTGATGCTTGACCACTCTCTCCATAAAGAAATTTTTCCTAATATCCAATCTAAACCTCCCCTGGTGCAACTTGAGGCCATTTCCTCTCGTCCTATCGCTGGTTACTTAGGAGAGGAGACCAACACCCACCTCACCACAACCCCCTTTCAGGTAGTTGTAGAGAGCGATAAGGTCTCCCCTCAGCCTCCTTTTCTCCAGACTGAATTTCTCCCTAAAGACACTCCTGAAATGTGGAAATGCTGCAGGTTTTGCAATTGCTGTGGTGTAGCTGTTGAGGAGTCTCATTGCAGTAGGCAGCAGGGCTACATGGGGTTCAGCGCTGGGCAGAGGGGCTGGGGGAGATCTGCCCACCCGCTCATTCTTCTCAGGGTCCTCTTTGAGCGCTTGCTGGAGATTTGGACTGCGGTCATACCGAGGCACATCAGGGACTGAATGCCTCTGTGGTCCTTGCTGCGTGCCCGTGGACCCTGCAGGCAGCCTTTGCACCGGGTAGCAAGAGGAGGCAAGAAGTGGAGAGAAGGATGTGGAAGTATGATGAAGCTGTAAACATGTGGGGAAGCAATAAGCATGTTGGGAAGCGTGATGGATGGCGGTGTCAGTTCACTAGCAGCTTAACTCTTGCCAGGTTTTTTTGTAGGCATCATAGTAAAGGAGAGTTTTAAGTCATAATGTTGTGCTGGCACTTGTCACAGACTGACTGTCTGCCAATGCTGTACACTGCATCAACACAGAGTGCCTTTGCTGGAACCTCCACTTTGCAAAACCCCCACAATGTTGATGATGAACAATTTTTCATTTTCTTTTTTCCTGGTATCAAATGGTCATATTTCTTGCCGTATTTTTAGGATTAAAGTAAGAATATGTCTTGCTGCAAAGACAGCGTTATTCAAAGACTGTAGCTGACCATTGCACTCAGCAGCACCACGTTAGCTCTCCCTTTGCATCTCCATTTCTCTAAATTTGGGCAGTCCACCTCAAAAGCTGCGAATGTCTCCTTCTCCCCTTACAGCTCCTTCCTAGCTGTTCATTTATTTACTGCTGCCATCTGCTATGGGACCCCTTTCATCTGTGGATTCCCCGTCTCTCTCCTGGTCCACTCTAGCAGCCAAAATTCAAATCTGCAGTTGGAGATTTTATTCTTCCTGCTGTCCTCCCTCCTCTTCTGAGACAAAGAGGAATGGTATATGGTATATAATGGATAGGTATGGCAGAATTCTGTTTCTTGACTTACATGTAGATCCTTGGCTAATGTCATGGCTGTAGTGGTGTAACAGACAGAACTTTACTGTAATTTGGCGGCATTTGGAAAGTCTTGAAAATGCTCTTTTAAATTGATTATTTGCAAAGATTCTGCTTTTAGCATTAGGAATGAATTGGGGATGAAGTTTGGGTTTTTTTACTTTATAAATGAAGCATCTCTAATATGCTTTTGTCTCAGTTTCTCATACCTCTGAATATTCCCATCAATAAAGAAGGTAGAAATTTGTATTAGTGGAATTAATGTTGTTTGCAAGACGTTTTTTCTCCTAGTTTCGGGCCAGTTTGGAATATGCAATAATAAAGCAACAGACATTCTGTGGCAGAATATCTTTTTTTGTTGGATTTACATGTGATATTAAAAAACCCAGTGTCCATAGAGTAGATGAAATAACATTTTAGTACTCCGTTGGCTACATTCTCTTTGGGGGTCGATACAGAGTGGCATTTGCTCTGTGATGCAGAAAATAATCTGTTAAAGAAAAAAGGTATGTACATCTGTAACCTACACTTAAAAAAAAAGCCTTTGACTAGCAAGGAACAGTAGTATGGATGTGACATTGAAACTGGAGAAGAGTTAATAAAATGTTGAGAAAGTTTTAAATAAAAATAAAATAAGAGAAAAGCAGTCAGCTTCCTTCATGATTAAAAAACCCAATGATAATGAAATAGTTCGTGCATCTTGCTGGTTTACTTGGGTTCAAAGTTCTCTTCAGAGTCTTTTTTTTTCACCAAAATTCGGCAGCGTCGATATTAATGCCTTGTGTTGGAGTAATTAGTCTGCATTTTAAGTTTATTAGTGGACTGACTAATGTACTCTTAAAAAGCTTTATTTGGAAAAAAGTCAATATATGAAGCCAATAGAGCTCTTGAGAGTTTGTGCCACATACACATTCACACATAGAAAATCATGTTATCAATTTTCATTTGACTTTTAATCAATTACAGTGACAAAGAGATGATTTGAAGTCAATTTTCTGTTGGTGCTAAATTAGTGTTTGATCACAGATGTTTACTCTGGTGACTGCGTTCTTTTGCAAAAAGCCTTGTAGAACTAGGTTGCAGAGACTGATGCTTCTCATTTTCAGGTGATTAGCAGTTTTTTCTCTGTTTTGCTGCTTTTAGCAGCTTGAGGGTTGTGCTGCTGCTGGGATATGACTGTGTGGGAACCTCTTAAGATAAACATGGAATTTAGTAACGAAGCCTGGTGTTGACTTAGAAGTGCTGCTCTTTGAATGGAGATGCTCCTTCTCCGTGATCCTGCGCTAAGTCAGTTCTCAGAACAACAGACTCCTCCATCCCATCTGTTTAGATTGGTAAAATACATGCTAACAATAGCTTTTGAACAAAAGAACATTGTGATTCCTACTTATTTTTAAGGAACAAAAGAACATTTTGCTTCCTACTTATTTTAAGGAGCAAAATACAAAAGAAGAAAAGAAGAAAAAGCTATAAAAATATTTTGTAAAAATAAGATGCAAGGGTTCTTTGCAAGATACTCAGAGAACCAATACTGAAAGCATTTCTTTTTTTTTTTTATTTTGTTATGCCCCTTTTTTATTTATCAGCTGTTTAAAATAGATAGGCCAAGACTTTTCATTCTCTATTCATAGGAAAGCAATTCCTGAGACCACATAGCAGGCATGTGTGGAAAACTACTCTGTCTTCTTTTGGATTCCTTGGATGGGATTCAGAATGTTGTTTTGATGTTTAAAATCACATAAACCCAAGCTTAGGGCCAGATTTTGAAGTGGTCAGTGCCCTCAAATGCAGCCAGGTTTTCTAACGGCACCATTCATATTTAAATACTAGTAGGGGTTGCCAGAGAGCAGGTGCTGAATGCTGGTGGTTTTTATTTTTTTGAAATCTGTGTGTCGTACTAAGAGATGCAGGACACCGAACATCACTGAGAATCCAGCCACAGAAAAATACTGCATAAAATGCAAACCATAACACACACAACCCAAACCCATCATATAAATCAGCCTAAATCATCAAAGCGATAGATCAAACAAATGCCTCAAAATTCAATTCTCTCTCTCCTGTCATTCTCCCCAAATGCTTTGCATAATACCCTGAAGATCAGCAAACAGATTTTGCCTGGTATGCAGTAAAGTGAGGAATGCATTTTATTGAGGGACCATGGGATAAAAAGACCCACCGGAATCGTTGGCTGTGCTAAACTGAGGTTGTAATGCTGGTGCCATTGCAAAGAGAATATACAGGGGGTTATTTTCAGTTAGACTTTGGTCATTTATTGTTAATTGTACTTAAATCTCACTGATTTAACACAACATCTTCCTCTGATAATCCCTGATTCACGACTATATAGGTTGAAAACCACAGGTTATATTTGGAGTCTACAGCTGCCTGAAAATTGATAGATAGTTCTGAAAAATAAATTTGTAATGCCTCATAACAAAATTTCGGTTTCGTGAAAATATTAAAAGGTCAAGTCTTCTGACTTGCCAACCCCAAAGAAAGTATTTCAGCTTGTATTTTTGTGGATTTGCCTTCTCTTCCCCTCTCATCACAAAAAAATACTGAAGAAAATAGAAAAATAGGAGACAAAGCCGGAAGACGGACCGTTAACTGCTCATTGCTTGATGGAAAGATAGAAGAATTCTACACAACTGGTAATTGCTTGCTTTTTTTTTTGTTAAGGCAACACCCTTCTTTTAACAATATTTACTAGAAATTCTCCATCGGTCATACTGGGATTCGGTATCAGAGAAAGGCTGTGCTTTCCTGCTG
>NW_010565282.1:8274-33470 GCF_000687285.1 Phaethon lepturus
CATGCCAAGGCGGCAAAACATCTGGTTGGTATATCCAGATGTGACCCTGCATCCTGCACCAGCTTTTTGGAAAAGAGATGGAGTTCTGCGGGGAGTTAACAAAAAGTGGCTGGACTCTCCTGTTTGACTTGCTGTGTGTAAGAGGTGGGCAAGCTCCACGCTGACAGCAGTGGGAAGGTTCATCTCTGTTAAACCAAGTTTTCCCCCGGCTGCCCTGAGGAGCATGGCCCCGGGGGCGGCACGGAGGAGGCGGTTAGTCTTGGCGGTGGAGGCTTTGCCGCACGCAGCGCCGCACGCCAGGACTCGCGGGAACCGGCTCCGTCTAATTTAAACCCCCTGATTTAGAAAAAACTGAATTTTGATCTCTGTGTGCTACACGGTGAAGGGATGAAGGAGGGATTTAGCAGGGAGCCTATGGGGACTATAGCCCCCTTCCTCTATTGGTAGCGGTAGGTTTGGTGCTCGTGCTGGCGTGCCATGGTGTGCCCATGGCATCAGCTCTCTCGGGCAGGCTGAGGCTTCATCCAGCGCAAAGTGCTTTGTGCAGGTAAACTATATTAACTAACTCCTCTACAAGGAGAAACGTTGTGACTCTTAATAACAATGCTGCTTCCGCAGCTATAGCCCAGCCATTTGTACCCTGACCAGCACATAGACCCTTCTTTGAAATTTCCCCGCATGACCTCTAAATGCAGTACGTTAGCATATGCAAATTACCCACTTGCATATGATCTGCTTTTTTTCAGTCATTCATAGAATCACAGAATGGTTTGGGTTGGAAGGGACCTTAAATATCATCTAGTTCCAAGCCCCCTGCCATGGGCAGGGACACCTTCCACCAAACGAGGTTGCTCAAAGCCCCATCCAACCTGGCCTTGAACACTTCCAGGGATGGGGCATCCACAACTTCTCTGGGCAACCTGTTCCAGTGCCTCACCACCACCATTCATAAAAAGTCATCTCAGTGAATGATGATAGCGAAGTCCAATATTTAACAGACAGTGTCTTCAGACCGCAAGAGGTGGGAAAACGTTGCCTTGGCCATTCCTGTGCCTTGATTGTCTAAAGAATAGAAGCTGGGAAGCTAATCAGATCTTTGTACAATGCTGGTTTTATTTTACAAGCCTCCCTTTCAAGCAAGCCCAACATGCTATACTTAACTCTTCTATTACACTGTTCTCTTACAGCATTTTACTGGGGTTTTGCGTTTAATGGGATAATCTGAGGATCTGATTCACTTCCCACATGACATGAATACCTCTCAATTTTTAATTTCACTTTCTATTAAAGTAAATAAGAATTATTTGTATCTCAGGAGGAGAATCAGAACCTGGTATATTGGGTTTTTTTTGGCTTCCAGTTCTATTTTACAGGTTAAGTATCTTTTTGGAAATATCATACATGGCGACTCTGTCTCCAATAATTGTTCAGTAGAAGACAACTCTTCTAGTACTAAATTGCAGTCTGCTTGTGGGCTGAGATTTTTCTGCAAGAGTAGATAAAATCTACTTGCCTTGTCTTACATTCTTTCTTCTGCTACAGGAGGGAGTGCTCCCAATGATGTCCACAAGGGCTTTTTTGCACCATTCTTTCTTCTGTTTTCCATTTGTCAGTTTTGGACTAGAACACGAAGAATGAATTAGGCAGTTGGGGTGAATCTGCTCTATTGGGAAGGGCCTGGTTAAGTCTAGAGATAATGAAGGGTTTTGTAAAACTTTGAAAAAAATGTCATTATGCATGAACCTATAAATCTGTAAGTATCAAGTGAGCTTTATATATAATATCACTTAGCAGGAGAAGAAAGGACATTTAAATACTGTCAGAAATTAATGATGAGGGATGCCTGGGAAGCTTCACGACAGAACGGTGTCACATTCTTTGCTGCTCTACCTTTGTACTGGAGTAAATATTCAAACTGAATTTAGCCAGTGTGATTTGGAGGCAATATGGCTTCAGCATTTCCATCAGGATTGACCCTTTCCGGTTGGCCTTGTTGCTGGAATGGTTAGTGAGGTGACGAGCCACTCGTTCCATGCAGGAAGCCGGCCAGGGACAGAGGGACAGAAGGACACCATGTGGAGAGGGTCTGGTCCCAGGAGTGACCAGGAGTGGCCCAGAGCTCCTCGATGGCACAGCTCTGGATGCTCGCGTTTCCTTTGCGGCTTGAATTAATTCTCACCTGCCTTTCCAGCAGACGGTGGTGGACCCTTCATGGCAATCAGATTTGTAGTGAGGCTTATGTCTGCCTGCCTCTCTTAGCAGTCTGGCACTTAAGAAGGGGATATTTAACTTGAAAAATGGTTTATTTTATAGAAGTTCCAACCAGCGTAATGTTTATTAAAACAGCCATAAAATTCCCTGCATACCACCTGAAATTCAGTTTGATAATGATAGTGCTGCTATTGTGATTATGCAAGCACAAAGCAGCTGATTTAACAAAGAAATAAATTCAAATAACACGTTCCCAACCCATGTCTGTGCAAGAAATACGGGTCTCGAAAGCTAGTGCTGGAGTCGGTACAGGGATCAGCCACAAGCTGCACAAACTTTCACCTTGAGGTTCCTCAGCTGAACTGGAACTGAATCAGTGAGCACGATCTGAGGGCTTTGCAGCAGCCTGGATAAAATGCAGTGATGGTCTTAAGGCCGTTTCCTGCTGTACCCGTAGCACCAGCGAGGCAGCCTTCAGTGGCAGCCTCCGACGGGAGGTTTAGCACGGAACGGGGATGGGGCTGAACTTCCCCCTCCTTGCTGCAGGGATGTTGTTGGGCGCTGCATAGGTTCCCTGGGTACATCTGGGATGTGAGACCTGGGGTTGCCATTCCCACAGGGAGCCAGAAAGCTGTGAGCCCATGTGGGAAGGGTTGAAATGGCACTGGGGATGATTACCTGTGAATTTTCAAAACACTGGGTGGTACAGCTAGTGATTGAGATCGGAGATATTAAATGCTTTAAAAAGGACCATTTCACATTTTTTATTGCCATTTTATTGTGTTTTCATTAGAAAAATAAAAGGTCAGTGTCCTGGCAGGACATTACATTACCAGTCTTGGGCTCTTCAGGGCTCCATCTCTAGCTATTTATTGCTTTCAGTTTTATCTCCTGCAGAGAGAGAGCAAATAGACACATCCTGGGTAAAAGTTAGATGTAGCACACGCCACAGTGAATGAATGCCTTTTAATTTTGGAGATTACATCAATCACATGAATGTTATTTGGACTAGCATGCATGTTTGGAGCAAGCAGGCCATGAATATTTGAAAGAACAGACCACAGATGAGAAGCCTTCAGGAGGCTGACAGTCTAAGACGTATTGGCATGTATCACAAAATTTCCATAGAAATACTGCAACGGAACCAGTAGCCACACTTGTAAGTCGAATTAGTGGTGTTAGAGCAGTTGTGTGCAAATACTACACAGCCGTTGGTTTCTTCACTCTGGTTTATTAACACCCTGCTCTGTTCATCCTCACTCCTATTCTGCTTTTAAACCTACTGTCTTTCCACCCTCACAGGAGGTGAGGTCTGCCCAGGTGCAAACGGGGGGTAAATACCTGCCTGGGTGTTAGGCTCAGAGCAGAAGCTGCCCGCTTTGCCGTGCAGGGGCCAGCCACGTCCCGTCCCTGGAGGACCAACAAACCCCCAGCTCTACTGGCACCGGTTTTCTGGCGGACATGCAAGTTGTTTTGCGGTTGGCACAATCGTCTGGGAAGGAGTCTTACTGTGTCTCGGCACAAAAACCAACGAGATGTGTTTCCATACAGCCACGAGCAGAGGTTTGGAGCATCAAGGCACAGCAGAACTGCTGCGAGCTTGCAGCTGGAGAGCTCACACCAGCGTTGTGCCGTGAAGCTCAGACCTAGTTCCCAACCACCCAGGTTGACCTTCGATGTATATTCATAGCCCAAATAGCTATGCCTAGCCGAACCTCTGCTAGGACCAACAGCGTGAGCTATGTCACCTTAAGCCTCCTAATCCCAGGCCTTTCTTGCTTTCCTCTTTTTTTTTTTTAAAGCATTTTTATAACTAGTTAGTTTTGCGCTCCTTCATTTTTGCTGAACCACTGCTTCAACCACTACTTCATCCTGTACCATCTGCACTGTATTTTTCTTAGTTGCTTTGCCTGTAACTACGAGCAGGAGAAAATATCCATCTGTTGAAGGCTGAGATATTAGACAGAGGGAGAGACAGTTTTAAATAGGTATTACAGGCACGTCAAACTAAGTTAAAACAGAGAAGATTAGACAAAAAATGTCCCAGGAAAATCTGGGTGGCATTTTATTCTCATCAAAACATGAAAAATGATCAGAAGAGGGGTGGAAGGAAAAGGCTGTTTAATCTGAGCGTCTCCCATTCTAGTTAGATTTTTGTTGTACTCCCAAAATGTGATGATCTAACCATGACATGAAGATGATGATGTGCAATCGACTGTATCAACAGTTTCGCAGATGTTTATTTGAAGTTTAATGTTAATGAAATGCAGAGATGTGCCTTGTACATTTTTTTTTTTTATCTCCTCAAGCCTCAGTTTTCACATTTGGTCTTTCTAATACTGGAATTAATTTCTCCCACTGAGCACCTGAAGAACAACAATCTTCAGAAAGTGATTTCATGACTGACTGCAGTAGGAGTCCGGTGTTGAAGAGAGGCCAGGACAGAACAAGCGGACAGGTTAAAAATACGTGAGCCTGTGGGACAAAAGATCTCTGTTGGGATCTATTGGAAAATCTTATGCTGCAGCTTATAGCCTGGCAGGTTTAAACTCCCTTGTCACCAGGACTGAATTTATGATTATTAAAAGTACTAAGTAACATGTCATTGTCTTTGTAGCTGTGAGAGATAATTGCAGGCTCCATATTTTAAGGAAACAAACTGAGGAAAAGACTATTTACATACACTAGGAACATGCACAGATTAGCTTCAGCTGGCCTGTTTATACTGTCAGTCTGTATTATATTGGAGATTAGATAAATGTACATAAATGTTAGGCATAACAAATATTTGGCAGTGTTTCTTTGTCCTTGCATTATGCTCCACATAGCCCATTACAGTACTTGCCTGAGAAGGCTGGGGACACAGAGGTGTTTAACTCCTTCGGGTCACTTGGGGTAAGAGACTGCCTGAGCAAAACGGTTTCTTAGTGAGTATTTTTGGTGCGGTATTTCCATCTGAATATTCAGGATGGAAACTGCTGCAGCTTAAAAACTATGAATCAGGAGGAAGCATTATCAGGATATTATTCCGTTATTGCTGTTGTTTTGTTTGTAGTTATCAGTTTGCATTGCCAAGTTAAGACCATTCTGTTACTTGTCTTTTGCAAGTAACTGATCCATTTACACTGTGGACTGGGAATAATAAAACCTTAAAGATCTTAGTGGTCAGCACTGCCTATTTAAATATTTAGCATTATATTTTGTAATTTCCTTCTCTGTATTTTTGTATTTAATTTTATTGATTTTTCTTCTGTTTTAATAACGTCAGAAGTAAAAACAAATGGTAGAAATACAGAGTATGTTTGTCTCAGTGGCTGAGTATGAGAGCTGGAGACAGCAGGGACAGATTCTTCTGTCTGTCCCTGGGAGCCGGGTGTCTCCTGCGCTGGTGCAGTAAGGCACGGGTAAGCTAGAACAGGGCTAGGAGGTCAGGGCACCTTTTCAGGTTTTTTTCTTTGTTTCTCAAGGTTTCTACCCTGCAAGGTGGTGATGATTGCTCAAATACACGGTTTAAAATTTGGCGTGTGTCTGTTTTTCCATCCATAGATTTCAAAATGGGTTACATAAGTTTATGTATTATTAGCTCATGCAAAGTAGTGCACAGAAAGCTAGACTTTGTTATTTAAAAAATGGCCTGTATTTTTGGCTGTCCAGTTGTAGACATCTGTTGCAGCTTTTTCAGAGTCCCAAACGTGCCCCAGCTGCTATCGTTTCAACATTCAACTCTTACAGTAATAAATACTACTTCATTAGCCCAATACTTCATCTGGGGTCTGGCACAGCAAATGAATCCCGGGCTCTCAGAGCCAGTGCCATGAAAACCCCCGTGATCTGAATCTTTGGGGTCTGGGAGCACCAGCTTCACAGGCACAGTTGCAGGGTGATGGCCTGGAGAAGGGGGGAAATACACCTTATGAAGAAAGAAAAGCGAGGAATTATTGAGAAAATAATGTTCCAGAGAACTGAGAAAATAACTTCAGGTGCTGTGTTTGGACAGACTTGTTTGAGTAATTGCAAGTCAAAATGCAAGAGTAAACAAATTTGTGAATTTTAGACCTTGATAGTCTTCAGCCATCCTTGATATGAAGACCTGTGAAATGTTTCCACTGGATGTATTAACCTCTGTATAGAAAGCTTAAGACCACAACTAGTAGTCTCACTTTGGTAGTAATCATTCCTAAACTCCTTAGAAATGGAGATTGAGAGGGAACTGTGGGCCACAGGTTGGAAAGCAGTGTTTCAGGCGCTCTGGCTAATTAACAGAGCTGGCAACTACTGAATCTCTGGAAGTATTTCTAATTGGGAAACTTCAGATTGCCTAAACAAAGAATAAATACATCTGAGCTGCATAAGGGTTTTCTTATGAGAAGCTGGGGGACTATCCTTGTTGCCGTGTACTATGGAATCCTCAGTGGCTTTTTATTCATTTATCTGGAAAGAGACCTGATCTGAAGCTGGAGTGAAATCTCCTCCTAGATCCTGCAGTCTGGATGTGGCCATCATCTGGCTGGTTGTCCTCCCTTGCCCAGACCATGTGTTACTTACACCTCATCCATCCAGTTCCTCCCTCTGCTTCCCTGTTTCATTTGTTTCCTTTCCTGACTCTCACTATACCTAATAACTGTACAATGAGAAAAAAGTGGTATGATGTTCCATGATGTAAATCAGTGCTTTTAATATAATTTCCCTGTTGAGGCTTCTTTTATTTGTTTACTCGCACTGTGTCTGTATTGAGCCTGTTCTTTCTCTGGAGACAATCCAAGTAGATTTTTTTCCTGGCTCTTTATTAGAGTTTTGCTGTACATTTTTAGATAAATTTTAAAGTGCAAGACACGAAGCATACAGAGCTTTAACTGGGATTTCCTCGTCAATAGTTGATTCGGAACCTTCGGAAATGGGATATTTTGTCTTGTCATGTTAGCAGCTTGTCACTGTAGATAGGGAGGATGACCCATGCTGTGATCATCCAAAAGAGATAATGGAAGGATCTTCTGAAGATGATGTCAATATCCCTGATGTTATTTTCATAGGGATTCCAAAACGGACAGTGTGATGTATTTCTCTGAATACAATTATGCATATACCATCCCAGTACGAGGCAGAGGAATACGAGTCCACGCATATGTGTGCTCACCTACTGCTTCAGAGGGAGTAGAAGGATGAGGCAACTAGTGACAGTGAAAAATTCAGTTACTGAGGCATGAACGGAGAGTCTGAAGGTAAATGCTGTTAGTGCACAGAGCAGACTTTTGGGAATCATGACATCACGGCCTATTTTCACTGCATCATGAACCAGTGGAAGGACAGGGCTTGAAATATGAGTGTCTGACATGTTTTTGTAGTAGAGAGGGATATGCTAAACTTGCTAAATGGGATTTTGGGGCACAGAGAGCGGAGAATATTAAAATATCAGGTAAATAACAGCTTCCACAGGTAACACCTGCATTTGTACTGTACCTGGAAAATCCAGAAGCTCCTACTGACTGTAAAATTAATAATAGGCAAAGTCGATGCTAAATGGCCTCAAGAAAAAAGGCCCAAAAATCTTACAAAAAGTCAGGATCAATGGGATACCTCTTGCAGTACAATATCGAGCCTTCTTTCCCCTTCCCCCAAAATAACATTGTCAGTTATACAGCAAAGCTTTTACTTACTTCTGCTAATGGAAAACTGTGATAGCTATTTTTGAATAATAGGGGTTTAGAAATAGCAGTTTCTGGGTCCTTATACCAGCTTTACCAGTCAATGCTGTAGTTTTCTTCTCGAGAGGCAGCAGTCCTGGAGGCTGGGAAGAAATCGGTGCCACCCAATGTATCGTGAAGGATTTTTTTTTTCTTCCATCTCAGATGAATTATTAAATGCAAATTCAGCAATGCAAGGGAGGAAAAAACAGATTATTTTCCTTTTGAGTTTGCTGATTAGTCAATTGCTTAGTTCATGGAGGATGCCACTTGTGTCAAGTTTCTGTATACTTTCATAGAACTGGAGCACGATACTTACCGTATCTCAAGTGAATGATTTTTCAATTAGCCTGCAGTTCCTTGGCTGTATTCCCTTTGCAGTCCTACGTGAGTGATGTAGAGCAAAGGTTTAAGAGGTTTTGGACAATTTATGATGTTTGGAGAGGCTATTTGTAAAGAAACAATATCTGCAACAACTTTTGTGTTCAATTTTAGTCCTGGGTCTTTTGTTTATTTTTATGGAACTGTTTTCTGAGGTGTTAAAGCTAACTTGAAGGTATTGTTTAAAATGGAGGCGAGGGCGGGAAGAGAAAGAGGAAAAAAAGCCAGTGTTAAAAGATCGAGATATCAGGGGGCACTCGACTGTTTTTATGATGGAGCTGCATATGGGAGGGCACGGCGAATTGGTTTATTCTGCCAGCCAAACCGGCAAAGAAAGGCAAGATCAGAAACATTTGAAAATGAGATCATACGGCATGTGAACTATACAGACAGCTCGCCCATGTTTTTTTTATGAGCAGTCTTACTGACATTTGAAAAGTAGGGACCTGTTCCCTAGTCTTAAGGTTGACTGGCATTTAAGGGCAGCATAAGGCATGATTTCCTTCCCCTCTTTTTAAATTGAAGTTTTCAGAAATCAGAGTGAGGGAGAGGCCTGGTTACATCTTGCAAAGCATTAAGATCTGTGTAGAAATATGAAAAAAGTAACCCATGACATTTTAAACACTTTGCTGAGTGTTGTTTGGTTCTACATCTATAGAGTCATGGATACGGAGCTGCACCGCAACAGGGAGGGAGAGAACCTGAAAATGGTTTAATTTCAGGTATTTATCACAGCACCTCAAATGCAATTGCACAGAATTATCAAAATCAGGGAAATTCGAGGTAGTCTAAAAGACTGCTGAAGGAGGGGCTATGTAAGACCAGGGCGACAGGCTTTATCTTTGTCCCAAACGCAAGCAGGTAGCCAGGCTCGCACCAGGGACAGGCTCAGGTACGGCTGCAGTTGCTGGCGTGGTTGGGCAATACCAGCAAAGGGCGCTCGGTGGGTACCTCTGAGGTTCAGGGACCAAGTGCCTTCCTTCGATCACTGAGCCAGTCCCATCGCTTGGAAAACATGCACCTTCCTGTGTTTTTCTTCACCTAACATCTCAGCTCTGCTCTAAGAGGCTCGGGACACTTCCCGTGGAAGGGCAATACCACGGGGTAATTTATAAGGTACCCCTATTTCCTAGCGTCTTTGCTGAGACTGAGCATCAGTCGCAAAAAGCTTAAGTGGCTCCAACAGACTTGATGTAAAGTCTGCATTGACCGCTCAGATGCGTTCCTTCCTTCCAGCAAAGTCTAAGCTGTGGTTTCAGGGCGCTCTTAATTGTAGAAACCAAACCTGCTTCCTTGTGAGGTTTTAAAGCCATTCTCCAAGTATCTTCTTTCTTTGACCCCCAAGCCAAGTTAAAGTAGTCATGTAAGAACTTAACAACGGGCTTGATCCAGCCATCCTGAGTAATCGAAGGCAAGGTCCTGTGGAGTTGCTTAGGCTGGAGCTGGGCAAAATGTTGCGCGGTGGTTTGAGATCGGTTTCTGGGAGAGCAGCGTTGCTCTGCAGCTGGTCCTGCTTTTGTGGACGATGTCGGCCAGATGTTGCAGTCAGGCACTGAAGTTGGTTTAGGACAATTGTTTCATAAAGGGTAATAAAGAGCATCAGTGGAGGACCTTAATATTTAGGTGGGCTCCTGCTAAAACTATCTAAAAGAGGAATGATATAAGTGACATAAAAATCCCCATATTGTAATTTGAGTAGCACAGAAGAGTGACTAATGAACTGTGTTGCTTTTATGGCTAAACAGACTGAGGATAAGATCATTTCTAATACATCCCCACTACACAATTATCATGGGAGGAATTTATATCACTTTTTGTATTTCATTTGCAGTATCATATATTGCACGCGTGTGTGTGTGAATACTGGCTTCTTGTGTGCTGAGGATCAAAAGCTAAGCAATTCAGTTTAATATTAATTGTGTGTACTTATCTCTTTCTAATCTAGAAATCTTTCTACATTTATGTTTAAAAAGCACCTGTTAACAACTTAGTAAGCCTTTTTTTCACCAACACAAATGGTTTCTGTATTTCTGTTGCTATTACCTTTTAAAAATAAATACCAGAAATACAGGGCAAGATTTTCTGTTGCTCCAGCATTAGCCAGCATGGACCATCAAGGAGCTGCTTATGACTCCCTGCACCTCAAGTGATTACTGCTCAGGGCACTAAAATAAATGGTAGTAGCTTCAGGATTTCTCTGATGTAAGGGCAGCCAGCTGCAGTCCTAGTGGAGACCGTCAGTCTGCAAAATCCAGGGTCACCCTTCCCCTCCCTCACCCCCATGATTTCCCTCTCCTTGCTGCTCCCAGATTTCATTCATCTTTCCATCATGTAGAAGTTTCCTCCTTTTCTTTGAAGCAGCTGAGGTTCATTTAGAAAGAGACACTTGTTAGCCTAATGTTGACTCTGTCCACTATACCTTTCATGTGCTTATTGTCATGCATGTTGCTTCCTCTTGTAAATAACTCCAGGGAGGATGCTCATAGCAGCACCACAGTGAGCAGAGGTAAGTACTGACACAACGAGACTGAGCTGTGAGGTGAGTGGCCTCGGGGTGCGTCATCTGGCTGGCTCCTGTGTCTCCCAGGGCAGTGATGAAGCCAGAGTATGTGGTAGCTCTGTGGTAGATCTCTCTCATCTCTGTGCCATTTTTCAAACATAGCATAAGAGTTGGGATTCCAGTCTGGAAGTGTTTTCCAGGTTTCTAGTGAGTATTTAATGATGTTTGACCATGTGAGACAGTGTTAGTAAGAGTCTTGAGAACAAGAAACCTACAAAGCCTTAAAGTCTATGTTCAAAACCTATGTTCTGAATCTCACACCTTTTTACGGAGTTCTTTAAACCTTAAGCCCTTGACCTCATCATCTACTGGAAATTTTGTGACCCTTCAGTTCCTCAGGACAATCCTTTTTTCCCCTTTTCTTGTGCCTGGGTTGTAGGACTCTAAAATAACTGCTTTGCTTGTAGAAGGCTGCTTAGAAAGAGAAGATTTTGTCCCGTGGAAATATAGCAACAGTGACAAGCAAATCTCCTTAGGCTTTTGCTAGACAATAAGGACAGTGGGTAATCCAGTAACTGTGTGAAAGAGATTTACTCTGGAACTAACTCACATTGCAGAAGAAAGTATCCAGCTTCCTCCATCCACCTTGAGTTGTGAAAATGGAAAACAAAGGAAGGATTGAGCCCAGGGTGTCCATTCTTGCTGCCTGAGCATTACTCTTGGGCTTGCCACGGCCTCACAGGGCTGCCACAGCGCTATGAAAGCTGGAGGAGAAAGCCTATTGCGGTGGAGAGGTGAATCCCGCCTCCGGTATTCATCTGTCTCTTCTCCTGAGGTAGTTACTAAAATAGTTATTTTCTTGCTTTAATATAAGCGATGACTGAGGCACAGCTCTTGCCTCCAGCTTAGAGAAGATGACTTCACCAGGTTTGAAAGGGAAGTTGGCAAACCTGGGTCCATCCCACCACGGAACAGCCTTTGGCTCCCTGAGTAGTCAATGAACAGAAGGTGGTACTTGCAGAGCTGACTTTAGGTCTTCGGTTGGAAAGACTCACACTCTGCAGTTGTCTCTCCTTGGCTTAGTGGGAGCCCCCAGCTGCCCTCGTCCTGACTCAGGTAGGTTGGTCGAGTCCTTGGGTTGAGAGGGTGAAATAAGGCCTCAAGAGACAGCAGCGAGACACTAGGGTAAAAAGCAAGTGAATCAGCAAAATTTTGAGTTAAAATTCTGCCATGCTTACTTCACTCTCCTTTTCTTGACTTATGTACAGGCTTATTTCTTCTGTACCGCTAACACTGGTGGTGCTGAGTTATGATGAGAAAAGACTTGGTCCATCACCAAGCTCTAATTTTCAGATAATTAGTACTTGGCACCAGAGTAGCACTTAACAATCATGACTGGAAGATGACTGACGAAAAGTCCAGGCATGGCATCATCTAATTAATGGTTCTTTTGTATGTGCCAAGGACTTAATAATTTGTTACTTTTTCTAGGGGAAGGGGAAGCGATTACAAGTTTCTTATGGGAAGCAGAGGTACCACTGGGCTAACATTAGCAGTGCCATGGGTATGAAAGGCAAATTAAGCTGCCAGGCTTTTGTTCACCAAAGCTAAGCTCAGGTTTTATAAATATTATTCTCTGGTGACAGACATAAGTGGCTCTCTTAGCCTGTCTGTATTTTCTGCCCTTTTGTCCTTGTCCTTCATGTCAGTTCTGTCTCTTAATGTTTTTGCCAGGAGATCCTGGTAGCTCCTTCTCAGTTGAACTCACTGAGTCCATTATTTCCTTAATTTCAGTCTTGTCTTTGGTGTTCAACTCTACTTTATTGCTCCGTTACCAAAATGAAGACGACTGCTCACCAGGTGGGTTATCCCAATCTCTCACCACTCTTAAATTTAATCCAGGTTTTTAATATAAATGAGCTACCTGGCCAGCTGGGGAAAAGTGAGTGCGTGTGACAGCGTGGCTCAGTCGCTGGCATTCTCGCCCCTCGGCCAGAAGGTTGCACTTTCACAGGTCCCGTACCAGGACGTGGCTCACCCCCAGTGCTGCAGCTGGGCGTCGTGCTACTTGAGGAGCTGCACTCTGGATGAAACGCTGCACTGAAGCACCTTGTCCTGGTGGCTGGCGACCAGGTGGAAATGGAAATAACCCAGAGAATTTTTTTGGGTTTTGTTTTTTAAGACGGTATAATCCTATTGTCCGTGTAGTATTTCCTCTTTCACCAGAGCAAGTACAAATGTCGAGGTCTGTGTAAGAGCCATAGGTAAGCACACAGTGGCTTCTCTGTTCAGGCAAACAGTCGCTACCCTGACAGTTTAGGAAAAGGTATTTAGGGTGCCACATATCTGAGGGGCAAATTATAAAATCAAGCTGTATTCCCAAATATAAGAAAGCACAGAAACAAAAAGCCAAGTGCTGGGTTTCATACTGGATAGCTCATTAACTTAAAAACAGAGTACGAATGTAAATTATAACCCTTGTTATTACTCATAACTACAGTTCAGACGATAACTTGGCGGTTTGCCCATGACTCTTTTATAAACCAGTAACCTCCGGAATAAATTATACATCATACATAATACATAATTGTCCTTAAAAAGGCAATAATTGTTCTAAAAGGTACAGTTTGCAGCGTGTTTCACATGAAATGTATGCCACAAAGCCAGCTCAGCTGCTCGGGCTCCAGGTTCCTGGATAACCTGTGTGCTCGGCAGTACTGGTTGTACTGAAGTACAAGCTTCAGGTTGTTGCCCCAAATCTGCAGTGTCCCGGTATGGAACGATTTCACAAAACCGGTATGTGTTGTCTTCTTGCGTTCTCCTGCGCGGGGGTCTCCGTGCTTCCTCCAGCTTGGGGTATGGCAGGTGCCCTCACTTTCCTTGACTTTTTCTTGATGAATCCTGATGTATATACCACATGTCGTCCTGGAAGGGCTGATATCCTGAGGTAATTGCTGGATTTAAAACAGAGTCTCATTTCTGTGCAGTCAGCCTAAATCCTTCGTTCTCCCAGGACAGGCCACTTGTACTCAGTTGTGCTCTGAGGGGGACATCAGGACAAAGCCAACGCACACCACAAGAAACATCCTCTCCCCAGTCTCAACACCTCTTCATGTACAGAAGATTCTGTGTACACCTAGGCTCTTTCTGGTCTTATTATGGTATTCAGGTGAAGAAGTAATACACCAAGAGTACCGTACTAGGTGGAGTTTTGGTGTTTGTCCTGCTAATGGCCAGATTAGCTATTCAGAGCTACTCATTATTGTTATGGAGAATCCTATTAACTCAATGGCAGTCAAATGTTTTTAGTATTACGCTTTTAGCAAAAAACTCATTTATAGTATTTTGTGCCTCCCTGCAGCCTCCCCCAAATCCTATTTGAAAAACATGCTTCATCATGGTTTTTGCTTCAGAGTTTTTTGGTTTGCAATTTTATGATGTTAATGTTGAGTTGCCAGCACAAGGCTTGCTTTCTACAACCAAACTTCCAATTAATTCTCTTTGCTTGTAGGTATTTTTGTAAGATAGACAACAAGAAGGCTATGTGTACTTTGTCTTCCCCCCGCCCTCCCCGGTGTTTATTTGTCTGCACAAGACACATTACAGGAAACCTTTCACACGGGAGTTGCTGTGTCGCTGTAATAATTGATACCGGAAAGTTACATGAAGGTCTTATTGTGCTAAATAAACTAGCTTTCTCTCAGAATGAAAAAATAAATGGTGGGACCTAAAAAAAGAAAACCCTTTAAAAATTACTTGTGGTGTAAGATATATAAACTACAGGAAAAGTACCCACATATTTTCATCATTGGAAACAAAGGTCGCTATTTTTCTACCGCAGTAACAGAATAATAATATGTTCAGTTAGCCAAAACTTGTACAAATGAATGTTAAGATGCTAATAGATGTTGCAAGCCAGAACTTGAACAGAGAATTCTGCTTTCCTAATGTGGGTTTGCTGCCCTTCAAATGATTAGATTCTGTCAATCAAAGACTGTTTTCACATATAAAGCTATTATAGCTTGATCTTCCTCATTTCTGAAGGGCAACCAAACTTGAATGGTCTTGGTGATAAAATACTGGTTGCTTTATGCCCTGATTTTATAGATGGGTGTTAAAACAAATATAGTCTTAAACTTTCTGTGGAAATAATTTGAAACGCAATTTTCTGTGCATGTATTCATCTTCTCTTCTCTTGCTCTTCAGATTTTTCCACTGATATATTGATCACAGTGGATAAAAAAGGTTATCTCACATCATTTTCCACCACGGCCCATCTCACCATCTGGTCTTCCAGCTAAGCTTACTCTAAGCTATCTAAATGAAGAGTCTGCAAGAAAACACATCTTTGCTGCTGAGCTAGGAGCCTAAACTTGGTGTAGCTAAGAGTGGTCTTGGAACAAGGTTACTCTGGCAGCATAGGGCTTGTAGGCTGCCTACGTCTATAATGTCCTGCTAGCCCAGGTCTCAAAGTGACGTGGAAGTCCAAACTCTTTGGTGGTCTGGCTCTGAGGTGACGCTAAGTCATCTGGCTTTGCATTCATGGAAATTTCCCCCTGGTAAGGGCAGGCAGAGTGGGATGGGACCCCAGGGACCAAATGCCATGACAGCCCTGCCCCAGACAGTCCACCTCCCCACAGCTGCCTGGGTCAGGGCTTTCACCAGGGCTCACTGTCATGCAGCCACGGGACATGGCAGCAGAGCTGGTGTCGATGGAGAGAGCTGAAGAATCGCCATCAAAACACACACAACCCCCCTCAAGATGGAATGATTTTAAACATTGGTTAAAATCTGAGTGTTTTCTGGCACACTGTTGTGTTTTTTCTGTGTGAAACGCTGGATGATAATAAGGTTCTTGTGTCAACCTGTGGTAGTGCCTGTTGAGATTTCTTCATGGTGTTTATTAATTTAATTAAAGAAAGAGAATTTCTTTAAAGGCATAAGCACAGACACAAAAGTAAGGTTGAAGTATCTATTCAAGCTCTGTGTTTCCTGCCTTTTTGTGCTCTTGTTTCAACATTGGTGTTACAATAACACAGACAGTGTTTTTGGGAGTTAAGTGTGTTTTTGACACATAATTACGGATACATCAGGTGTTGTTCTTGCTCCCTCAGGTCCAAAACTCTTGTTGGCTTTGGTGGTGCAATGCTAAGTGTCTTGTCTTTTGGGGGTAGGCCACTATTTTGGGGTAGAAATAACAGTTGCCTGATGAGTTTATTGTAAGGTTTACCTCTGTAGTGGTACGAATGGGATAGACTGCTGCGCTCTCGTCACTTAAAGCTTTCTCTTTCTAAACACGTCTGCCAAACTTGCCTGCTAAAATATCGCTGAAAAGGTAAGAGAAAAGGTTGCTGACACAGCTAGACAAAGTCCACTTCTTCCTCAAAATAATAATCATGGCATTTAGCTATGGTACTTGGTCTAAACAGCCTGCTTTTGGCAACAGTGGGTGTCGGGGACCACATATCATACCGGGTTGTTGACTGGGAGGCAGGATTTGTCTTCTGGCAGGCTGGATGCCGGGCAGCCTTACAGCCCACATGGTTGTATGGTTACATACCCACTTGGTACCTTACTCTGAATTTACCCCAACACTGGAAAACTGGGCAAAACTTTCCTGCTGGATGCATCCTCTTCCTACCCAGCCTAAACCGGTGCTGCATGGCTAGTGTGCTCCGGGCGGAGGCATCTCACCCCTCCCAGTCCCGCGCTCCTTGGTTTGCTTTGCGGTCTCATTTATCTCAGCCCCCATGGGTATCCTGCTGTGACAGGTGGCTCCAGACCACTGCCTTTTCGATTTGCCCCGCAAAGTGTTATCTTCTCTCTTCCCTCCCTCCTTCATGTCTCTCTTGCGGGAAACTCTGCGTATCGGGGCTTCTCAACATGCAGCGTGGCGGGATGCTTAACTGCCTGCTCTGACGCCGTTCCCTTCCCAGAGGTACCTCGGCAAGTGCCAGTTTTCATGTCCTTGTCAGCCAGAGGATGTCAGATACTAACTAGCTTTCACCCATGCAGCACGGTGCTTCCCAAACAGCGTGGGACAAGTAATTAGAAACAACTTGGCTTTTCCTTGCTTCAGCTGTGAGGAAACGCCTGCGGTCAGCCCCTGATTTTAAGCTTGCTCCGCTGTGGCAGAGCCCGGCTTTACCGATGGCTGTCACAGAGTTATGGTATCTCCTCCCCTTGCGTGGCGCGCCCCAGGTTTGTGCGCCGCGCGCGTTAAAGGCTGACACCCAGCCGGAGTAGTTTACATTGATTTAACGGCTTTTATGGTGTTGTTGCATGGAGTTAGGTCTGTCTGAAGACAGCCAGGGTTTAGAGCAGTTAAAGCTTTTGAAGGAGATTACCATAATTACAAGTGATCAACGTTCCGTGCTTTCCCTCGCCGCTCAGCCGTTCCCCGGCACAGCTTATCGCGGGGCAGGCTGCAGGGAGGCAGCTCGGAGAAAGTGGCTTTACGGTGACAGTCACGTATGGACACCGTGCCCAAAGGGTGACGTCCCTGCCTACCCACGAGACCATCAAGTTTCGGGTGCTGCTCTGTTTCCACCAAAGGCAACCGGATCGGCACTGTGCTTAGCAGTGCTGTTATTGTTACCTTCATCCGTTCGTATTTTAATCATGATCTCATCATTTACGTAATCGTGATTCTTGCTTTGTTTAAGTGACATTCCCCATAGGATTTCTTAAGAATGCACCTACAGAAATCTTACTTAGCAGTCTTCCCTCAGTTACATTCCTCTCAGCACTGGCTAACGTTTTGAGGCCGTAGCCAAAAGTCACGATAGTTAAATAAGGGTTAAAAGCAAGAAATACAGGTACATCCTGGATAGATGAATCCATTTTTCCACTAATTAATAGCATACTTCTAACAATGGAAAGCTATTAAAACATGAAGGTATGTTTCTTGAATCACATTTATCAACCACTATACATGCTGAAGTTCCATTATTTAGTCTGTATTTTTAACGTAGCGTATGGATTTTTTCATTCAAATGTAGAAAGTAGCAACAAAAAACATTTTTTGCCTTCATTTAAGTATATATTCATGCAAAAACGAAAATGTAATAAGAGCAGTACATTTTTATGTCAACAGTAACCTTTATATGGTGTTCTTTAGATAAAACTGTGAATACTGGAAAAGAAAAAAGAAAGTTAAATGGTTCCCGTATTCATCTTAGTCCAAAATCTATTTTACCCACTGCTGGTTGCTGGCATTGTTTGATGGTATGACACAGTAACAGAGTATCAGATTATCAGAAAAGGAGATTCCCAATTCAATAGTTACTTGCAGAAATCAAAGGTTTTTTTTCCTTTATCTTAACATCTCAAAAATAAGTAGGTGTTAAATTTCAAATCGTGTAGTCTTCCTGATTTATCATCATATCATGGATGCACTTGGCTGTCTAGCATCAGGGAATCCAATAAGTCCCGTCACATAAGAAGAAAAGCGGAAATCCTATTGGATAATGGTTTGCGTTCTCCCCTACAGTGATTTATTTCTGTCACAAGACTTAATTTTATCACGAGGCAGATGCTCCATCTATATCAATGCAATACATTCCTGCATTCATTTGTTTCACACCAAAATTGTACCTGATCTATTTTCCAATGCATTTTGGCTTATTTAGTACACGGAGTGATTAGATGGTGTTTAATCACATGTGTAATTTCCAGTTTTCATAATTCTCAAGCATAATAAAGCGAGGCCCATGTGAAGAAGCACAATATTAAATTAGATTGCAGAGAGTAGCAGTTAGAGATGCAGCTGGTGTTAATGTTTCGATCTCCAGCGTGTCACGGCAGAGCACATCAAGTGGAATAAGCTGAGCTTACTCAGGTGATCAGGCGATCAGCCCGAGGAGAGCGTGCCAAACTTTGCCTCGCATTAATTTCGCCCAGGTTGTAATGAAAAAAAAAGTTGTCGCACCTTCACCTTTGAAATCTGCAGCTCCTCCAAGTGCAGAAAGCCTATCCAGCATGTTTTAACGAGAAACGCGTGTCCTATCAACACTTCCCCCCACCCCTCTGTCTGCCACTTAATACAGATTATGCTCTCCTGAATAATCGTCTTTATTCAGCGGGGCAGCTGAGGTCCACAGGCTGGGATGCTCTGTCAAGTGTCACTGCACCGTGGGAGTGGGCTGCCGCTGCTTAGCCGCCCTTTATCCGTGCCGCCGACGGCCGGGAGAGCCGAGCCGCCGCCCTGGGACGCCGAGCGATCCCGGGGAAAGGCTGTCGGGTCGCGGAGCTTCTCAGTCAGCCAATATATGTGATTCCCGTTTTGACATTCTGCCTGGAGGACCATCCATTGTCAGCTGCCATTGACAAGTGACAGCAGAGCTGTGACTTCCAGGAAGTTTATTTTCTTCTTCTCCCTCCTTCCTGCGCTTCCCTACTCTTTATAAATAAGCCTTGACCAGCCACCCCTTCCTTCCGTATGGAGCGTGGACGAGCAAAGGTAGGCGCAGCGTAAAGTTTCCCAAATTTACAGTTTAGTGGTAGCACTGCAAGGGAACGAATAGATGGGGAAAGAGACCGCGTTAATGACAATTCTCTAAACAGCTGTTGTACGATTCAGCTTCACTACTTCAGTTAATTAATCAGCACCTTGCTGGCAACTCTAGGGGAGATACTCGTTAGATACTGGTAGCAAACAGACAATGCTTTCATATCAAATATGTTCAACAACATCTAATACAGCGATAACTTCCACAAAAGAGGGCAGGGAATATGGAGGCTCGTAAAGGCGCTCATGAAGCAGCGTTTAATATCTTGGTACACATGGATGTGCTACATATGCTGCTTACTTTGTTATTGCTGTCTGGCTTACGCCACCGCGGACTAACAACTGCAAACTTCCACGTGCTCGTTAGAGATAGTTCTTTAAGATAATATTCCTATATATATATTTTTATCTAAGTACCGTGTGTAAGTGCACACCGTATACTGCTGCATTTGTGTGTGATTTCGGAGGAGACCATATGTTCTAAATGAAACTACTCTGTATTTTGCCACAGGATGAAAAACGGGCAAACTTAAATCCTTCATGCAAATTTATCTTGTCGAAAGTCAAAATGTGATTAAGATCAAAAAACTTGGTCGGGAGAGTGCTGAGTCTACACATTAGGTAGGAAAATGGCAGTTGTCTCAGAGATTTCCCCCTTTCCTCTTCGTCTTTAAAAAGGAGATACTTTGCATCCTACCTACTAAGTCGATAACAGCATTCATATTTTATGAGGAATAATGCTCAGAAACCTTAAACCAATGAAATTGCATCTTTACATTTGTAGTATATTTTATATTTTAGTACAGTCCTAAAATTGCCATTAATGAATGTTAGCTTCAAGTTCAAGACAAAACTGGCTGTAAAAAAAATCTTACAGCCCTGTTATGACAAAAATTTCCTTCTGCTATGCTGATTTACTGGTAAATTGCAATTCAGTGCACTGTAGTTCCTTTTCTGAGACCTCTTCTCTTGCTTTACTCACTTTTCTGATTTAAGCCTCTTGTAGGGTAGGCAGTAAATCGCAATGAAAATGACAGCGCTTAAGAGACCGAAATATATTTGCTGTCAAATGTTCCATACATGCTCAGTTTAATTTTTCAGTTGACTTTATTGATTTATTAAGAATGATAATAGCCAGGATATCGCTTCATATACATAATTGTCACATAAATCTTCAATATTACTGGCACGTAATCGTGTCCACTGTGGAACGTAGTGAACAGGTTTAAACGTTTAATGCGGTGTTGTTTGTGGAGTTCAGCACCGGGTGGTTTTGTGGGGTTTGGGGTCGTTCTGTGTCCGCCCATAGCTACCTGCATAACCTCAGGTGGGACTCACTGATGTAGTTGTAGGAGTCACCAGCGCTTTGGAACAGGGCTTGGAGTTGTGTTAAGCAATTTATGGGGACAGCTTATCCAGTCTGCTGCTACGTACTGATGTAGACAATTACAGCTCCAGCTCTTTAATGAAACGTACATTATGGTAGAAAGAATATCATAGCTTCTATTATACTCAGGGGAACTATAAAGAGAAATGTCCTTTTTTAAATTAGCTTTACGGCACTGAAGCTTTTATGTATTTACATGCAAGTACACTATTAACCCAAACTACTTGTTTTGAACTCTTTCTGCTGTCAGCTCTTGGGAAGTGACACAGGCTGGTAGAAAAACTTCTTTTGTGCCTACCTTTAAACATTGCTGGCCTTTCATGTTAATGGGGAGCCTGCTAAAACGTCTACTTTGCCGCAGTCGTTCACACAACAGTGAGAGCAGGATGCTTTCTTAATCCTCCCTAATCTGTAGCAAAAACCTGAGATAAAAAAGGACTTTTGTCTAATCCGGCTTCTCAGGTGTGGTTTACTTTAGATTTAAGCTATAAATATCTTCCTTTACTTTGTTCTTCTGAGAAGCAAACTGTTGAAAATGGGGCACGGATTCATTCTTCCGCTGCCCGATTGAGAAAGAGAGAAAGGCCATTTCCAATTTGGAAAAGGGAAAAATAGAGACGAGGCTTTTGGTGAGTGTCTTCCCTTTGGTGAACGCACTTGGGAGCAAACCATGTTGCAGAGCTGCCTTGTTGCCTTATTAACCCCCGGGCAGCCCTGGGCACGGGCGCCCAGCGCTGAATGCTGTCGTACATCAGGACGGTTCAACCTCCTTTTTCAAGGGTTGAAGGCAGGTCCATCTGTACCTGAAGGAATAGACTCCAAAAGCCTTGGGTTTAGCATTTTAAAAATATGTCATCGCGTTCACACTTATTCATTCTTATAGGCTAAAAATAAAAATCGCACTATGAAATGGAGCGATGGGGTGGGGGAGAGGCTGTGTGCTTGGAATGAAATAAAATTAACAGTTTTGCCATCGACTTCTGTCAACTCAATATTTCATCTGCATTTTCTCTATTTATATACTCCCTGTGTCTCAAGTTATCCTTAAATCACAGTTGTTCTTCAGTGGCAGGCCAATCCAAACAGAGTTGAACTCAACAGATTGTTTTCCTTCGTTGCCTGTAATGAAGCTAGATGAGATACCCGCTTCGCTGCAGTCCAGTTTCTTGAGTACTGTTTCTTGTCTGAGGATGAGGTTTGGGAAGGAGGTTAAAGAAACTTGGAAAAGATTGTTAAAAAGTGAAGTAAATGCCTGAGGAATGAATTGGAATGACTTGATACAAAGGGGTATAAAATGAGTAGACTGACTGAAGGCTTTCAATTATTCCTGTTTTCTTTTGCAAACTTTTGGGGGGGTTATAAAGGGGTATAAGCAAATTGCTGCTCAGAATTTACTTGATATCCAAAACCAGGCTTCAACAAGAGTTTTTGTAAACCATTATTCCCTGGTAGCTGTGTTACGATCATCTCTGTATCCAGATTGAGGGTATCTGTTTTAGCTTGTCACTGAGCTAAAAAGAAAGTACATTTATGTCATCTACCTGGGTATGGCTTTTGCACATGATTTTCCATGCAGCCCTAAATCTTCATCATAGCAATCCTTGGACATCTTTGTCCAGTCTGAACCAATTTTCTCTTCCTTTGCATTGAAAATCTACTGAAAAAAACTCCTTTTGAGGAAAAAAAAAAGAACTGTCAGTGCCCTGCAAATAGGATAATTCTGAAATCCGTAATGTTTTCCATCTATTTAATGCAGGGTAAAGTAAAGGGTGGATTTTATAATCCCTTGAAACCATGTGTGTATATCATAGGTATAAAATGTATATAAAATTAGAGAGAAAAGGTTGAATTTGGATCTACAGTCATTTGGAGTCAAAGATTAACGATGACAATATCATCTGGTAACGAGGGGCTAATGGGGCTAAACTTCATCAATTAAATCCTTTCTCTTTTATAGATTCATAGATTATAATGCCAGAAGGGAGCACTGTGATAATCTAGTCTGACCTCGTCTTATAACATATACTATCAAACTTCCCTGAAATAATTCTTGTTTGAACAAGAGCATTTATTTCGGAAATAATGCATCCAACCTTGATCTAAAATTGCCATGATTTTGAAATGCCTGAAGAAACCTTGATAAATTGTTTGAATGGTTAATTCTATCTCTCTGCTAAAGGAGCACACCTTCTCTCTCCTCTGATTTTTTCTCTCTTCAGGGGGACCTGAAGAAGTGGGGTCTTTGTGTGCTGTGGATGGTGGTGTGGTGTAGGTCGCCTGGGGGTTTCTCATCCTCAAACAAGCACTTGCATGCGGTTGAGAGAAGAGAGGATGAGTCGGAGCCTGCTAAACAGGGTACGGTCGTGTGCCTCTCCCTGCGTGCCGGGGCAGCGGCTGCAGGCGCAGGCTCGGTCAGCGCAGGGGCACTCCCCGCGGGCATCCCTGCAGCGCTCCGCGGCATGAGGGATGCGGGTTTTCCCCGCCGGCCGCCTGGAACAGGGAGTGGTATGTGTCCTGTATGGTTTTTATTGTCCCGAGCCTTCCTGTGCCTTGGTAGGGAGCTACTCTAGTTCAAGCACACCTTTTATTTGGGGACATCGGCTGTCCCTGGGTATCGGGGTGCGTTGCCATCAACTAAGAACTGGCCAGTGAGTTGTTTCTTGGTGTAAAGGACACAATTGGCATCCTGGGGCTTACCTATGCTTCATGGGCTGGCCAGTGTTATAGGGGCAAAACTCTATTGCAGCAGATGCTGTTCAGAGTTGCTTTTCTTGACTGTCTTTTTCTCTCCTGCTATACTGTCTGTCTCTGCTACTCTCCACTTTGCTTTGAGAACCAGCTTTACAGTGGGAGGTAAAGCAGGGATGGAGTGGAGAGATGCTGCCCGAGTCCAGAGGCACTTACTTGCCTGCGCTACTTCATTCATAACCCAGTCACTTCCTTGCTATCGACTCCTTGCACTTTCTCCCAGCAGTTTCCCTGCCAGGTGGCATCCTTAGGACGTGGCTGGGATGCAGTGAGCACTCAACAGTAGTTAGCAAGGACCACTGAGAGGAGAAGAAGTGGACAAACTAGCTTCATGACATGTTCAGCCCTGTCCTCAACTCTGCTGCTTTTGCCAGCTGCCTCTTTGGAGGAGGAAGGAACGAGATGCAATTCAGGGTCCTGCTGGAAGTGAAGGGCTTGTCAGTGTAGGGAGCAAATCATGGATGTAGCAAAGCTTTGTCCTCCATCATAAGCCTTTCTCCACAGCCCAGCCCACAGCTGAGCTGGCCTCAGCCCCAGCGTGTTCCTGCTGGGGGGATGCAGTGCCCATTTCAGAAGTGCTCATCTAGAAAATGGAAGTAGAAAGTATTTCTGAGAGACCCAGAAGAAAAATTACTTTAGTTAGTAATTAATGGTATTTGCACATGTCTAGTGTTTTAATCTCATGCAAGGTTTTACATGCACCGGAAAGTCCTGCGCTACTGAGTTGGATGTCTTGCAAATGAGGGACATAAAAATAAGAGGAATCACACCTGGGAACGTGAGATACCGGGATAGAGAACCTGGCTCTCCAGATCAAGAAGCACGTTTCTTACCAGTACTACCTTCCTAGATCTTTGTATGGTTCATCCCAGTGTCTTTCCATGTTCTGCACATTTTCTACAAGGAGAAAATCTTTTGTGTTGAGCAGAATATTTTTCCTGTAAAATTCCATGAAAAACAGTTGTTACTTTTACAATTGGGGAAACTTCAGAAATACATTTAATTAGCGGGCTGAGAGCATTGTGAATGTACTCTTTGCGAGATCGAGATTCTCCATTTCATGCAGTGAGAAACGAAGGCCCTCCGTTTGGTGCCTGAAGACTCTCAGTTCAGTCCTGCAAGGGCTGGTCCATTAGACGACAGTCTGCCGTTGCATTTTTCCTGAGAACAGGAATTCTGAGGGAATAAGGATTGCTTCTGGCCAGGAGTTTGGGCAGCCCTCAAAACTAGTCAAATGAGGATTTTCAGTTTACATTATAAGCCAAATGAATATTTATGGGTTTTTCTGTAAGCTTAAAAGCCCTGAGTATCTCAGGAGGAGTTTATGGCCTTTCATCGTCTTCATTGATGAGGATCAGCATTAATCAGGAAAATTAATCAGAAAATGCCTTTGCCTCTCACCATCACAAAGCAAAGCTCCTCCTGTCCTGTCCCCCAGCATTTTTATTAGATTTTTTCTGACTGAGAACAAAAGTTAGAGAACCCAGAAGTGCCCAGCATCCGTACCTCCCAGGTGAGACTGCTCCTGCAGCAAACGTTTCCCAAAGAGCTTCCCATGTCGGTGGTACCTATGCAGCTCCAAAGAGTCAACATCACCAAAACACTGTCCCGCGAACCTCTGCTGTTCCTGAAATGCCTAGTGCTGCTCCTCAGCAGGAGCTCTGTCTCCCAGAGAGGCCAGCTGTGCTCCTGCTGCTCCGAAATGGCAGACAAATGGGGTTCTTGAAGGCAGATGGCAGTTTCTTATGGATAATGTAGTATTCCAGTAATTACTGTAGG